>NC_041409.2:20955149-21040149 GCF_900747795.2 Erpetoichthys calabaricus | reverse complement strand
GTTTGAGTTAATAACATTGCTCATGGAGAACTGTAAATAATGTGTTCACAATAGACCGGCTTCCACTGCTTTTTGTCATTTTTCGTATCATCTCAGTTGTATCATATGAAATGAGTTCTAAAAATGAAATGTACACAAGTTATTGGGGGGGGGGGGGCAATTTTTAATAAGTGCAGACAATGAAAAATAATTATATACAATAATTACGATGAAAATAAAAAAATAAATAAACTGTTTGCCAGGAGTATGTTTTTTAAATTTGATTCAGTAGTAGGTGACACTTTTCTCTTAAGGTGGAGAGGAATGCTTATTTTAGATGTGTGTCATGACAGAAACCTTCTTGTACTTCCGCCTAAGAAAGGATGGGGGTTATCTGTGTAACTCAGTTTCTATAGCAACCAAGCTCATTTTTCTTTTGCTAATAATTAAAAACAAAATTCTATTCAATTGGGGGGGGGGGGGGGGGGGGATGTCACAAAATTAAATAAATAAACCTAACTGGAGTTTAAGGAAAGGAACTTAAAAAGTTAATGTATTAAACAGCCAAAAAAAAAAAAAGCTACTGTAACTATAATACGAATAAAAAAACCAGCGCCAGCAATTATGCACACTCAGCTCCTAGCCATTATATATTACTTAATAAATGTTATTTTCCAAGTGTTCATGCCAGTTGTGTGAATCTCGCTCTTAAAATTAACCAGCTCTGCTCTGCAAAAATTATATCAGCAAAATATATTTGCTTGCATGTCTTACAGTAGCTATTTTGTGGATTGTAGATACATTTCATTATTGCTTAATTGTATTATTTTTAATCAGATAGGATTTCATTTATCAGTTTAAATTTTATTTTTAGTTTGTTACAATTTCCTGGCTGCTCTAAGAGCACTAAAAAATGCTTCAAAGAGAATGAATCTGGGGTGGCTACCTTAGCCATTTGAAATCTTATATTTATCTCTTAAATGACAGGCAGTGTACGGCATAGGTGTGTTTATAACACACTCATCTACTGTATGTGTGAGGCATGTGTGCATGGGTATAAATGCAAACCACGTAAGATTTGTAATGATTAAACAGTGAATATTCCAATGATATATATTTCAATATATATATTATACATATATATATATATATATATATATATATATATATAATGATTTCCTTTTATTGACAACATATACAAATGTTACATATTTAGACCGATATGCATTCTTGTACTAAATTTTACACCAGCAGCTGGATTTTAAAGAGTTTTTTGAGTAATACCCTAATAATACTTACCAGGCCAAATGGTTTGGATCACAAGGGTGCGAAATGCACTAGACAATACGGGGCAATCAGACAGGCACACAACTACAATAATATATTTGTCCCAGTTGTTGACCTTTATCTGTGCAGTTTCTTGACAACCTTCTCCAGTTATTGGTAATGCAAACACACAGGGCAAAGTATCACCTTTCATTTGCCTTCTTGCCTCCTGCAGCTCTTGAAATTTGTTTAAATAAGGCTAGAAACAAAGACAATGTTAGTTTTCACTTAGTGGTATTTCAGATTCCAAAAGATAATGTCAATAAAAAGATACGAGAGTAGCACATAAAACTGAATACCAGGCCTGTCACAAACTGGGGAAGGTTATGTAACTAGAAGCTGGAAATGCCTCACCTGTTTGCATTCTGTAGCAAAAAAAGAATACACTGCTCAAAGGAAGGAAAAAAAAAATAGTATTGAATAAATGACGACTGCTGTCAAAAGCTTGAGCGGCCTTATTTAATTAAGTTCGCCAAAAATTAAAAGAATTATTGGAACAATGTATCACTTCATATCTTAGTCTTAAAAATTGAGTTTAGTAAACTGTCCACTGAATGTATTATTGTATTAAAGTGCAAAATAAAATTATTCTTTATGAGTCCTAATAAATCAAACCACCACAATCAGTTTTTAGTACTAAATAAGACACACACATATGTATATAACATTGTAAAATATATACATACATAAATCAAGACATTATATACATTATGGAACTAAGATAATGCAGCAGGGCAGGCATGGGCTCTACTCCCTAATATAAACGAGGGTGATTTGCAATATAAAAATTTAATTTTACAGTCATTCCTGGGAATTGTCATTGCTAGCCTTTCTGCAGTCAATTGCATTTTACCATGAAATATAACAAACATAAAATATGTAGGTCTCCTAGACAGACACTGTTCTAATACTTCAGAGATAAAAATTAAAATTTAAACAATCCAGGCCAGTGTTTGGTGACCACAGTTAATCATCATGAAACAAAGACATCAAACAATATTTGATAATGAGCAAAGTGCCTCCAGGATATTAGAAATGGGTAGCTGAACACAGCATGTGCTGGGGCTGTGTGAAGGCAACACAAATACGAATGCATTTACACATTTGTTAATATGTTCATGGTGAAAAGTGCATATTCATTGGATTAAAAAAAAAAAAATTATTTTAAAAGACAATAACTGAACAATTTGAATTCCCAATAAGAAGCTGTGTCAAATTAACTGTAAAATGTTACTGACAACTGTATACCATAAATTAACAGTCAACATTGCTAAAAACGATATGCAAATATTTGAGGATAATGCAAAAATGTTATAAAGCACATGTTACAGACTAAATAGAAGTATGTCATTTAGTAACTTTGAGCATGTGATATTTAATGTTATTATCCCAGGGTGACTGAAATTGTTTCCTTTTATTATTATACAAAGTGTTAAAATGAGCCGTAATCCTAGATTTACTTAACGTACATTATAGTTTTTTTTGTTACACATCAATAATCATTTTCTCTTAATATGTTTCTATACTTCTTTTTAAAACCTTTTAAAATATTACTAATCTATTGGTAGTTGTTTGGATAAGAATGAAATGTTAAATATTCTTAATTTAGATCTGTTAGCATAAACAAAGCAAAGAAACATGAAAGCACATGTCATGTTTTCTTTTTCTTTTTTTTTTTCCTGTACAGCTGAATGTGAACGAAGTTTCTGGCTGCTGGAAAGAGCAGGAAACTGAACGGTACAAAAGCCATTTCGCTTAAAGCCATAATTCGAGTTACAGCATGACTTTGACAGTAAACTTCATCTCATGAACTTGCACTTGGGCTACACAGCTTTGTGAAATGATTTTATTTTCAAAACGCCTCCATCGTCCTCCCCAGCAAAGCAACCTTAATGGTCCAAGATGCATGAAGGTGTATTGTTTAATCCACTCAACAGGATTTACACCAGGTCATGATGTCCCGTGGAAGGGCATCTGCACCATACTCTCCCTTAGCTACTCCTAAAACTAAAAAAAAAAAATCAATCATCAGAGGATTCTGCTATT
The DNA here is from genome assembly GCF_900747795.2 of Erpetoichthys calabaricus. NCBI lineage: Eukaryota > Metazoa > Chordata > Cladistia > Polypteriformes > Polypteridae > Erpetoichthys > Erpetoichthys calabaricus. Next base: position 21,036,798 of record NC_041409.2, on the reverse strand, counting down.
GTTCAGTCAGCCTCAGTCACTGCTAAACAGATGTTTCAGAGCACACCATTTTCCACTTTGATTACACAAATAGTTTTAACTAGTCTTATGCACATTTTCTATTGCTAACATGTGGGTCAGCATAAATGGTTAAACCGATGCCCTTTTATTTACAAAGCTTTTATGGGTAAACTCCCAGATACCCTCAGATGATTGTTTAAATGGTTGTGTGGCAGTTTTTCCTTTTTTGACTTATTGGGGTTGATAAATGTACATTACAGTTTATCTATCTATCTATCTATCTATCTATCTATCTATCTATCTATCTATCTATCTATCTATCTATCTATCTATCTATCTATCTATCTATCTATCTATCTATCTATCTATCTATCTATCTATCTATCTATCTATCTATCTATCTATCTAAAGGTGGCCTTTACGTATTTTGGTCTGTGGAGTTGGAATCACTTACAAAGGAACTTCTAAATTAAGGACATAGTCACTTTGGATATTTCAGATTATTTAGACAATACTTAAATACGTGTACATTTTTGTTTAACATTGACTGCTATTTTTTTGTTTCTTCATTTTAGTTGTATTGTCTTTATGTGACATTTGTACTTTTGTGCTTTTAACCCTGGGTTCCCTTGTAAAATGGACTCTAATTTTAATGAGACTTCACCGAAATAAATAAATAGGGCCGACTGTGTGTTTTTTTACATAATGCCATATAATTACACTTAGCAGTGGTGGACCTGGAGGATGGATCACTCATATGCAGTAAATGGAGGTATACAGATTGCATACTTAATATATATATGAATATATACCTGTAAATACCATATATACATGAACATTAGATACATGCATATTTTCAGTATATACTGTAGTATATATTGTAAGCAATCTTATATGAGTATGCAGTCAATAGCCCCCCCCCCCCTCGGCATTACAGTATTATAGAGGATAAAACGAGAGTTTGGGAACTAGACACCTTTAACAGAAGTGGATGTATGCCATAGTAATTACTGCCTCGTGCAAATCAGTGTTTGGGTTGCCCTTTCGTTTACAAAGACGAGGTTTTATAAGGTTACTCTTGATTGACGTAACTTTAACAGGAGAAGAAATTCAACTGATCCAGCACCCAGTCTAACTGCGCCATGTGCCACCGTCTCAGTCATGCAAATTACATGAGTGCTGCCAGTTGACTAAGATTAATGACACTGCGCCAGATTCTTTGTTTCTCTGTGCGGCCGTTTAGTGTGAAATACAATCCAAAAACATTATCTATCCTCTATTAATCCCACAAATTTGTTCACACCATGCACATTGTTTAGGGCAATTTACAACAGGAACATACTGAACACAATTGCATTTAATTACTTGCCTTCTAATTACATTCATTAAAGGCTAATAAAATAAATGAAAGAAACAGCTTTAAAAGCTTCTGCAAAACACATGGGTCTTGTCTTCCTGTGTAAAATATGGATCTAGGATTTATAAGCAGCAATGTTGTCACTGCTCGCTTTACACAAACACAGATATGATATTCCACTGACATTATAGGCATTTACCGCTTCTGTTTACCTTTTCAATGAAATACTACAGATCCGGGGATTTTAGATAGGAAAACTGAACAGGAACCGCATGCGGCTTGTATTTGCATTCCTTGTGCTCGGCATAAAAATTAAGTCTCTTCCACTTTCATAAAGCTGTGTATGAGAGAAGAGCTCTCACACACTATTAAATTCACTTGGTGTGCTGCACAAAGAAATATACAAATCAACATATTAAAACCACAACCTGCCTGCCATTTTACTTTTTCTTTATTAACAAATAAAGATATGTGCATATACATGATAAGCTTGTTTCAGTTCCATCTTCCAGGATAAAAGAAATGAGATGCAATGCACATTAATGGGGCAAAATATATGAGGATTGTTAAAATGACATAACCTGCTTTACCAATCCATATGACCGGTAAGTTCAACTGAAATTTCCATTAAGGCTTTAACACCTGGGTAGTTCCTGATTCTACATTTGCCTGGCATGAGTGAATGTGCCCTGAGATGGACTGGCATTTTACCAGATTATGTGGTACACCTAATATCAGCTGATGCTAGGGTAGGCTCCAACCCACCCTACGGCCTTAAAATTGGACTAACTGGTTCAGTAAATGGACAGATAGACAATGATAGAACTGCAATGATATACCAACAGAACAAATTATGCAGTTGCTGTATTATTTTTAAATCAAAATAAATCCACCATCTCATTTAAGTTTTCTAGATCCCGTAGATGCTTTAGAACAGGGGCAACCTTGGTGCATCTCTTAGTCAATTACTGCTAACTAAGCAGACCTTAAGAAACACATTATTTGGTGTTATTATGACTTACAAAACACCAGTGAACACTCCGCAATATGTACTACCAATACATGTGTCCATTATTCACTTACCGCCTTGTAACAAGACCTCAACAAAGGCTGTGTTTGTGTTTCACAGCAATAAGTGACTAGCAGATGTACTGCAGCCAACCCTTAAAGCTCCTATTCTAAAGTGTTACCAAATACTTGAACTGAGAAAGTACATGCAAGGTCATGTCTCCCTATGCATAATATAAGAACATTCTTAGTTTTTTATTTAAATAAATAAATAAGTGTAAGAAGAGGTGTACAGTATCTCCCATTAGCCGTGCTTTCATAATTCCGTCTGCAGGACCATTTCACCTGCAGACAGAAGCTGGCTGTCAAGCTCCAAGCAACACACATAAAGCCAATCAAATTTAGAAATCTTTTTTCTTGCTCAAATAAAGATATATTGGCTAATAAAAACAGCAATTACTTAAAGTCTAACAAAAAATGTTTAAAAAAATAAAGGTCAAGTATTGCTCTGCAGACGTACTATGCGGCTAATCCTGGATTTATGGAAAAGAGATATTTTTTTCAGTACACCCTCTGTCAATGCAATGCATTTTCTAAATACCAGGATTCAGCTCTCTTTCCTTGAGGCATGATTTTATGAATCAACAGATATAAAGAGTTGTGGTTGTGCTGTATAAGAGGTGCTTTGTTGTTTTCATTTGTTTAGTTAACACATCTTATATTCCATCCTACTAACGACGAGTGAATTGTGCGTGTTCGTTTTCATGAAGTGCTGGATATTTTGTCCATCATCACACTTCCTTTTCCAGTACTTACATTAACTGTAATGCTCCATCACCAGTGAAACAATTTTTTATTCGATTTTACCTTTTTTTAAACTAGGGACTGATTTTAAAGTTGAAAATCCCATAAAACCATTGCTCCCATCTTCCACATATTCTATTACTGTAGGTCTATGGAATTTAACTCTCAACCAAGGAGTAATTACAAAATATACAGTGTTGTAATAAAGATTATTGATTTGGAAAAAGGATTTATGACTATGGTGTCCCCAGGGTGGAAAATACTGACCACAAGCCACTAAAACCTAGTTCATACCATTCCAGAGCTGCTCTTTGAGACCCTTTAACATCTGAATTTCAAGCAGGCCTGTGGAACATTTATATTAAGAAGCAAATCATCCTAAAACAAATGAAGTAAAGCATTTTAGTACACAGCAATTAATCCACATCAAGTCAGGAGAAACTCACCTTCATAAAATATGACGAGGGGCCTGCAGGGAATAAAACAAAAGGGAGATAGAAAATGAATAAAACATTACAGTGAAACCAGTAATTACTGTATTAAACGTAGGGTTTACTATGCTTGTTTCTAGTACTTTTGAGTTTTTAACCGTGACCCAACATGTTCAAATTATTAAACTAATTATTTACATATGTGTTTACTGAGTCAGCAGTTTGATGGGGTGCCCCTTGGCCCCGCCCCAGTCCCAGAAAAATGGTGCCAGACCACAGTAAACAAATTGAAGGGCTTTTATTTATACCACAAGGGGAGGGTTAGCAGAGGGGCGACATAACAGCACAACATAACAACAAGGTCTACTGTTTGCTGTGTCTGTCCAGGATGAGCTCCTGTGCCAACAAGTGATTTGGTTTTCACACTTGACACCTCACAATTCTGACTTTCCCACTTCCTTCTTCCTCCATGTATCCCCAGTTCAAGATTGTAGTTTTGTACCTTGCCCAGGATTTACCCCAAAAATCCTGCAATTAATCAGACAATGCCATTGTCTACAAAAGCCCCAGTGCAAACTGTAATTGAGATCACCAGCTATGCAGTTTAAACAGGAAATCTCCGATTCTCTATGATTCTCTACCTATCCACACAGACTGTAGAATCTCTCTGCTGAGTGGCAGTGCTGCAACCTATGTGACAGGACTGACCTCAGAAAAGCTGGAGCATTCTGAAAAACATAACCACCTTCATCACACACATACAAGTAACCAGCTCTGCTAAGGGAGATTCAATTTGTATAACAATAATTTGTTATCAAATATTCATCCTTCCCTACATTTTTGAACACTTAATCTAAAACAGTTACATGGGACAGACTGTGTTCAAACCAAAATCCAGCCCTGGATGCTGAACAAGATTTTATCAAATACAGAAATAAGATTATAAGAAGCCATAATAATGATAATAATAATAATAATACATTTTACAGTGGCAGTGGTCAGTACTGCTGCCTCACATCCTGGGGACGATTCTTGTATCCATTTCTTGTTTGTGTGAGGACTTGCACATTTTCCTTGTATATATATATATATTTTGTCACACACATGCAAAAGGAAGGCAGATAAAGGGCTCAAATGAGGGTAATTCCATGCCAGGCCAGGGGATGGCGGAGTGTGCTAATTTTCCGGAAATTCTGCCTGGCCCTGATGATGACACTTCCGGGCATGAAATTGATGATGTCAGCCGAAAACCCTAATGACGTCACTTTCTCTGCCTTGCTTTAAAACTGCCATCTTTACATCACCCAGTTCAGTTCTGTTTTGTACTCCAGTCTGTACACTACTGTACAATTAATTTACCAATTTTACAGCTGGGTTCAAGTGCACGAGAGGCTGCCCCGAACCTTTTTGTGGTTCTTTTGTCATTCTTTTGACAATATGTATATATATATCCATCCATCCATCCATTTTCCAACCCGCTGAATCCGAACACAGGGTCACGGGGGTCTGCCGGAGCCAATCCCAGCCAACACAGGGCACAAGGCAGGGAACCAATCCTGGGCAGGGTGCCAACCCACCGCAGGACACACACAAACACACTCACACACCAAGCACACACATAGGGCCAATTTAGAATCACCAATCCACCTAACCTGCATGTCTTTGGACTGTGGGAGGAAACCGGAGCGCCCGGAGGAAACCCACGGAGACACGGGGAGAACATGCAAACTCCACGCAGGGAGGACCCGGGAAGCGAACCCAGGTCCCCAGATCTCCCAACTGCGAGGCAGCAGCGCTACCCACTGCGCCACCGTGCCACCCATATATATATACACTGTGTGAATATTTGAGAAGTGTTATGAGCATATAAAATATGCCAAATACAGTATATATACTGTATTTGGCATATTTTATATGCTCGTAACACTTCTCAAATATTCCAAATGGCATACAGGACTATGCAGAGTATGTGACTGGGTACATTAGCACCTGTATTGACAACATCGTGCCCACAATACCAGTCAGGAAGTTCCCCAACCAGAAGCCCTAGATAAAGAGTCAGCTACGCCACATGCTGTGTGCCCGCTCTCTTGCATTTGGATCAGGCACTGACACGGAGTACAAAGCTGTGAAGTACGGACTAAGAAAAGCCATCACAGCAGCCAAGTGGCAGTACAGAGAGAAGCCGGAGGGCTTCTATTGTACTGCTGGCTCTGGAAGTATGCGGCAGAGCCTACAGAACATCACAGACTACAAGACCACCAGCAGCACAATCAGCACCACAGACAGTCTGCCGGATGATCTCAACACTTTCTACACCGCTTTGAAACATCCAGCAACACACACACCTGGACCACCCAACCTGGACCACTTCGACAAAGATGAAGGAGATGATAGTAGACATGAGGAAGGAGAGGAGATCTCACCGGCCACTGTTCATCCGAGGGCTTGAAGTGGGGAGGGCATCTACATCAGTGAGGACCTCACTTGGACACTTAACACCACACAGCTGGTCAAGAGGGCTCAACTGCGGCTGTACTTTCTGAGGAGGCTGAGGAAGTTTGGTATGTCGACTAAGATCCTCAGCAACTTTTACAGCTGCATTGTTGACAGCATCTTGACCAGCTGCATCACCGTGTGGTACAGCAACACTACTGCTATGGACCGCAAACGCCTGCAGAGAATGGTAAAGACTGCTGAGAAGATCACCAGAACCCCACTGCCCTCTCTGCAGAGCATCTACAACTGCAGAGTCTGCAGGAAAACTGCCTCAATCCTCAGGGACCCCACCCACCCCCAACACGAACTGTTCACACTTCTACCCTCAGGCAGGAGGTATAGAAGTATGAGATGCAGGACTTCCAGGCTAAAGAACTCTTTCTTTCCCAAGGCCATTAGACTCCTAAATAACTGACTGGAGTTTATAACCGTGGTGCACCTCATTCTATCGACCTCACACAACTGTATTGGACTTGTCCATCACACACCTATCTGCCCATTACACTTTATACTTCTATTCTGTTTTTATACTTTATGCTGCCTCTGTTACTTATTATCTATCTGCTACTTATTATTTATGTTTATCTTTATATGTTGGTTTTGTCATTTGGTGTGGACAGCAAAGAAATAATTTCATTGTACAGGGAAACGTGTTTCCTTACTGTGCATATGACAATAAACTTTGAACTTGAACTTAATAGGCATGGAATGACAGAAAAAAACACTCTCTGTTAACACCATTAGACAACTAAAAAGAGATGTAAATGAAACACAAAATCCTGTTAGCATGAGAATATAATACATAAAATAAAAATCTGCACTGCTGAAGGACAGTGGACAAATGAATCTTGTCCTCTCTACTGTGTTGCTGGTATGCTGGTGCAATGAATGCTGCTTCCACCCTAATTGTTTGAATGCAGGGTTGACTTTGGCATAGAGTTTGCGGGAGAGACTGACTGGGGTCTCTAAACTGGTGCCTGACTCCAGGCTGAGCTTGGTGTCCATTGCAGCTAGGACAGGTTAGAGTTTCCCACAAACCTGAACTCTGGGTAACTTGGACTCTGAAAATGGAAGAGAGGATTATAGTTAGAATTCAGAGTAAAAAAAACAGTATAAAGTACATGACATTTTGAATGTGAATAGTGTCCAGTATAATGAGAAATAAACAAAACCTTCTTTGTTACAAGTGTGAAAAACACCTACAAGTGTAAAATTGCTTCTAATTTTCATGTCATTTACATCATATATTCTGCACTTTTGTAGTTTGTTTTTCCTGGTTTAGTTGCTTATATGCTTGATAGAGATGCACTGTCACTATCTCATTTCTACACACAAATTTTTATAATGAAATATTACATACATATAACTAAAACACATCAACTAAATGAACACAATAGATTATAACAGGTCTTGAAATACTGCAGAGTGTCTGAGGTAGGCTGTATGCAGGCAAAAGGAAAATGAATTATAAATAAATGACGGGCACTGCTAACCTACAGGATGTATCCACTGGACAGGACATATTGACACATCATTTTCATCATCCACAACCAGGCACTGAAAAGAATCAATTAAAAAGGGAAATAAAATGTTATCTTATATTGTAAAAACTGATGCATGTAAATCAAGAGATGCCCTGTTCAGACTTGACAATGCATATGAAGGACTGTGAGCATTTCTGCTCACCACACTACAAATATAACATGGCAGTTGTAGAAGCTGCACAGGGTAGAGTTGTCAATGGCATGCTCTACTCTGACAGGTTCAGGGAGCTAAATGTCTTTAATTTCGATCAGAGAAAACTGCATGGAAACCTAATTCAGGTCCTAAAAATTCTGAAACTCATCATAAAGTTCATTTGGCAGAATACTTTCAGTTTAAAAGAGAATTACATACCCTTGGAAATCAAAGGAAATTAAAAGGAAAGTACATCTAAGATGACATCCTACATTTTCTGCTTCACAGAAACAGAACAATCTAAAATTGAAATAAAAACCTGAACAAATTTTAAAACGCTTCTGGATGAAACGTTAGGTCAGCTTGGCCATTAGCTAACCAAATGAGCCTGATGGACTAAATGGTTTTCGTCTCTTCTGTAACTTTTTATGTTCTTGCGATATTAGCGGAATGATGTATTGCAATGCATCTAAAAGTGGGTAGATGTTATTTCCTCTCTGCAAAGATAAAAACAGTTTTAGCAGATAAAATATTGACTGGGAAGATTCATGTGCTCATGAAACCTCTACATGGACAACGACTGGGGATTGGAACTGAACCTAATTCCTCTAACTACTTTCCCAGTGTAAGGACAATTTTATATCTTTGAGTTTCATTATAAAAGGGGTACATGTCAAAAGGCTATTTTCCATGTGATTTCCTCTAGAAAAGCAGAATCAGACTGACATTCTTAACAGATCTAAATACTCAGTCCTTTGAGAAATGGCAACATATTCTCAGAAACATAAAATAAGTGTATACTGTACAATTCAAAAATAAACATCATGTAACATTTTCAAACCCACATAGTGCAATTCAGGCATGCAGGTGCAACATTGGAAACAACGCTGGATGAGGCAAAAATAAACTAGACCTGGTATCATTTGCACAATTCTGCCTAATATCAGCAGTTAACGGAGTTTACTAGATTTAACATAATATAAGTCAATATACACTAAAACTGATTACTGTTTGTTCTGTGTCCTTGAGTTCTCTGAAAGGCACCTTGTATAAATAAAATGTATTATTACTGTAATTAAACTGTAATTAAGTAAAATTGCTCAAGCCGGACCTCAACAAGCTCGAGGCCTTCCAAATGCGATGCTTGAGACAGATTCTCCGTGTCTCACTCCGCGACCGCCTCCGAAACGAGACAATCAGAGAAAGGTGTGATCAACAGGCATTGATCACGGAGGAAATTCAAAAACGTCGATTAAGATGGTTCGGCCACGTCTGTAGGATGGATGGAAATCGACTACCGCGCAAACTCCTATGGAGAAAACGTCCTCCCGATTGGAGGATACAACAATAAGCACCAAAGATGACATGGTTGAAACACGTAGAGAACGACCTAAAGAACCAGCGACTGACAACAATCGAAGCAAGAACCGTTGCAACCGATCGACTAGCATGGAAGAGTGTGGTGAACAGAGCACGGAATCCAGCGGCACCAACAGCAGCGTATTGGCTGAGAGGTCAACCTCCTTTCCAAACGCCAGCTATGGAATAAAGAAGAAGAAGAAGAAGAATGCAATTATATATCATATACATGTATAACATATACATTTCTCACAAGAAAACATAGAGAGGTGGAATACATGGGTATGGTAGAGAGTAGGACTTTAGGGACCATTCAGGTGATGATTTTTGATAAAATTAGGTGGATAATATTGGTGAGCTTTGTTGGGCAGAATCACCTGTTTTTGTCACAATTATTCTATTATATTAATAAATGTGAGTTGGGAAGGAAAGCACAAAGACTCATTATCTCCTCTAAGAACAGTAGGCATCAAAAAAGTATATTCATTAATACGTTTTATGATTTCTTCCTTCAGTACATCTTGCCTGAAGAAGGGGCCTGAGTTGCCTTGAAAGCTTGCATATTGTTATCTTTTTAGTTAGCCAATAAAAGGTGTCATTTTGCTTGGCTTTTCTCTACATTCATAATGGCTAACACGGTACAACACCCTAGTACTTCCTTCAGTCAATGAAAGCTAAAGCCTACTCTACAGAATTAGACAATGGACATGGATTAAACCTGAATGGGATGCCAATTCATCACAGGAGTCATACACAAAGACACTTCTATGAGGACAATCTGGAATTATCTATTAACCTGACATGCTTCTCTTCAGGAGTTGGGAGAACAGCCATTAATAGAAGAAAACCACATGGATATAAGAACAAGTATACTCTGCTCACACCAGACCAATGATTACAATGAGGACCCTGGCAGTGTGAGATGGTACCACATACCACTGGTCGACATCGCAGTTCATCACACAAAATTAAAGATGAAAAAAGGATATGGTCCATTAAATATTACTTTGGCTTCACAATCACAAATAATTAATGAAAAGTAAACATTTTTGTATTTTCACATTTCACTACACATACACAAAACACAAATTGTATTATCACTTGCCTACTATGTGCACTTGGCAAGATGTGGAGCTGCAGGCTCAAAGGCATGAGGCAGCTGGCAAAAGTTTTATAAAAAGGTTGAGAACCACAAGCTGGGAGACGTTGCCCTAACAAAGTGAGTTTAAAGAGTCTGCCAGCAAGTACAGCAAGTTAATGGAGCCTGGAGAGATGCAACAAGTGAAGACCTTCTTAAGGGGTGTAAGCAAATTTAAGACATTCTCAGCATAGCATTTCACAATCCGGACTTTGGGGCTTTGAGCTGCAGTGCTGACTACAGCTGGCAAGTGCTGGTGTTGTAAAGCAGCTCCAGCTGTTAGAGAACTTCTGACCCTCAGCCCATTTGCCAGTAGTGTACAGTTTTAAGCAGGATTTGGCTATTAAAAAAAGGAAAAAAAATCAGAGCCGTGGAATAATATATGTTTGAGTGTAGTGATTTTTAATAAAAAATATTCCATGTTGGTAGGACGGCTATCATTCCTGCCTTTTATGCTTTTCTCTTTTCCCATTGTGTAACATTTTCAATTTTTTTTTTTGTTCTTTACTTCGCCTTATACAATTTCTTGTATTAGGAATTTGCTAGTTTTCGCATACCCCTTGGGGTCAGAGCGCAGGGTCGGCCACTGTACAGCGCACACCTGGAGCAATTACAGGTTAAGGGTCTTGCTCAAGGGCCCAGCAGAGTAGGACAGGGATTCGAATTGGGAACCTTCTGGATACCAGCACCGATCCTTAGCCTCAGAGCCACCACTCCGCCCTAAATCAGAGTCAAGAGGGACAAAGCCTCAAAGATTATCAGCACTCTCTTTACAGCTAGAAGTCACCCGAAAGGATTAATAATAATAATAATTCTTTGCATTTATATAGCGCTTTTCTCACAGTGCTCAGCAACTGCAAGTTAAGGGCCTTGCTTAAGGGCCCAACAGAGCAGAGTCCCTTTTTGGCATTTACGGGATTCAAACCGGCAACTTTCCGATTGCCAGTGCAGATCCCTAGCCTCAGAGCCACCACTCTGATTTTGTTTTAGACCTTGTTATTATAGTACCTTTTTGAATATCTATTTTCTCTCTTGGCCTACCTAAATCTGAATTACTTTTACTCTTTATTTAGTCAGTGGCTGTAAGTCACAATTAAAGTCCTAATTGTCTTTGTTATTTCATTACTCAAATATATTTAAATTTGAGTATTGTTTGTGGCTGTATTTGTGCAGAATTTTGATGGTGTTTGCTTTCCCATCAGAGAAATTAATAATAGTGGCACAGTGGCTCAATGTTTTTTGATGTTGATTTGATATACTTTATCAATCCCCAAGGGGTAATTGTCTTTTTAATGCTACTGCTTCACAGACCTACTATGTAGTCTGTGTAGAGTTAGCATGTTCTTCCAGTGTCAATATGGGTTTCTTTCATACATCCTCAAAGATCCACATGCCAAGTTGATTGGCAATTGCAAACTGTGTGAGTCGGAGAGGCCCTTGCAATGTATTGGTGCCCTGTCAACTTCCAGTCTCTGTCTTGTGCCTTGGAATATTGGTCTGGCGTTTCTGTTAAGAACTGTGAGAAAAAGTTGCCTAACAGAAATGAAAAGGTGTGAAAAAGAGGTGAAATTACAAAAGGAGCAGACAGGGTTGTAGTCAGTAACAGGAAAAGTTATGATTGTTAAAAGTCCAACACTCAACAATGAAGCAAATGGAAGTTTTTAATTAACTGAGAAACACAGACATCTGTAGCAGGTACCCAAGAATGGTCCTCAGGCCCTTTCTAGTGAACAAAGTAATAAACTTCCAAGCTATGCTTGCAGAAATTGAGAATATTTTACTGTATACTCTGGCTCCCCATCAATTACTGTATAATAGTTTGGATCTGAGTCTATTTTGAGTGAACTGGTTTCATGGAATGCTGAGTGAACCTTAAAGTGGCTAGGAATAGGAGACAGGACTGACTGGCTTTATTATGGTATATGCTCCAATAATTCTGAAAAACCAGCTTCTACATGGCAAGCCACACCTTCTCTCCTGCTTTGTACTCTGGTGCTACTCTTCTTTTTTAGGTCAGCTTCAATTTTAACCAACAGAGCAGCAGATTCAACATCATCAACGGATTCAAGACTAACTTGTGTATCAGGTTTAACTGAGAAAAGTACTTGGTCAAACTTGGGGCCGAAGAAGTAAAATGGAATATTAGGTTCTAAAATTAATTTTTCCTCTATATACACACACAATTAAAACAATTAAAAACCACCATCCTTATTGTTGAGTTAAACAGCACATCCTTGGAGAACTCAGTAATTGGTAATAATTGAGTCCAGATACTTTAGTAAGAATTCAAAACACACCTAAGGTGCTTCTTTAGGTCTGTTTGCCCATTTCATGTAGACAAAAGGTACAACAAGGAGTACTGGAAGTTCAAAACTCAGATTAAAACATTTTCCTGTATATTATTTGAAGTATGTGTGTGAGGCATATTTTTACAATAATAGAAAATGATTTTGGCCTATCTAGGTTGTGTTTATGAGATGCTAACCTGGTCACAAGGCTTTTATAATCTAAACTGAGAACATAATCAAAATCCAAGCATACTTTAATAAACCCTTACAGGTCATAACAGCTGTCAACTGTTGTTAGGACAGAACTTGCACGATTACAATTTGCTTTTCATCTCACCATTTATGCATCTCATATTCACACAATCCAATAAAAATACACTTGACACATAGTATTTGTGTTTTTATTCAACTGTTTGCCAGCTACACACAAAAAATTAAATCTGCAGTCTTAAGACCAACTGTCTCTAAACATTTTGCGTAATGTACATGGCAAATTCCTGTTGTGTTGCACTGTATCCATAGGGATGACCCTTTTCCCTTATTAACCATGTAACTGCATGTTTTAAAAAATAACATGCTTACACTCAATGTGTCAAGGAAGGGGGCAGCTGCAATAAAGTTCCACTCAGATCTTGATCCTTTGTTGAAAAGGAGTAGTGCACCTAGCCAAGTCACATACAATGGTAAAGCTGCTATTATTCCAGTTAACCTCAGGTGTCTTGTGTTTGCGATACTATTGTGCTCTTGTTTTCCTTTATCAACTGCCTTTTTATTATTAGCCATTGTAATTTACTCAAGATTACGAGCAGGAACGCATATTTCAGTAAACATTTAGTGAGTAATAATATTGTGACTACATTCTGTATAAAGCTTTTTCACATCTGTTCTTTGTATGTACACATGTCTTATTCCCAAGTGTTTGCATTTTAGGACTTTCACCTGTGAACACCACACTCCCGTCCTTTATGATTACTCACTCACACCTGTTGTTTGCAAAAGATATTACCCTCACAAATGTTCCCTTAGGACTTTTCCAACTTCATAATCTCTGTGAGCCTTTTCCAAACACACATTACTGGTGCTCTATTTATAATTAGTACGGCGTAGCCTCTTTTGTATCTTTGCCCACGTTATGCCGTGGACACAAGTGATATACTCAAGTTACATCACGAGGAAAAATAAAGAATCAGTTTAAGTTCTACCGTAGTCACTTGTGTTTTTCTTTCTTTTTTTTTTTTTGTTAACTTAACTATTGATCTACTTTTGTAAAAAGCCTGTTGGCCAACTGCTATCATGCCTTACCCCCCACCATTTACCTTGGTGATGAGCTCAAATTGTTACTCAGTATGATTTCTTTTGAATGACTCTCTAGTAATCCCAACCTCCAGTTTGGGAAGCAGAAGTGAGTTCTTCTTGCAAGTTTCAATAATATTTATTGAGAACTAGTGTGTTAATCTTACTTTTAAACTTTATTGTTTTGCCCCCTTCTCTGAAATTACTTTGTAATTAGTTTGGCCATATTTCCAGTAGTAAAAGCGTCCCAACAATATAGCTAAGGATCTAATCTAAGGATGATTTGAAGGACTGACTCCTAGGGGTGTTTTTGACTGAGAGGAGCTATCAGGCCAGGAAGATAATATGTAGGAAGCCAAAATGAAGGACCAAGTTTGGGAAGAATTTGAGTACTGAGAAAAATGCTATATAAATGTAATGAATTATTATTATTATTATTAAGAATTTGTAAAGCTATGTGGAACTTACATGCAGTGCAAGAAAGGTTCAGGTAAACCAACTGATAATTCAGGAATGATAAGCAGAATATCAACCAAAATGAGACCTCAATTTTGGATATTATCTAGAGGTGGAAAGTCAGTCAGTCAGCCATCATCCAACCCGCTATATCTTAACACAGGTTCTTGGGGGTCTCCTGGAGCCAATCCCAGGCAGCACAGGGCGCAAAGCAGGAAGAAATCCCAGGGAAGGGTGCCACACACACACCAAGCACACACTAGGGACAATTTAGGATCGCCAGTGCACCTAACCTGCATGTCTTTGGACAGTGGGAGGAAACTGGAGCACCCAGAGGAAACCCACACAGACACAGAGAACATGCAAACTCCAAGGTAGAAAAGTGCATTTTAAAAAACTCCTCTTCGGTGAAAGAAAAGCCCAAGGAATATATTTGGGATTGTGCCCATTTCTGTGACTAACATCATGTAATCATTTAAAAACTATTCTAGTTGCAAAGCATAACACATTTATGGTAACCAGCCATAAATGCTTTTTTTTTTGGATAATACACCTCCTCAATATCATATGGGAGGCAAAGATAGTGCCTCAACACTGACAATGTCACTGAATTCCATCTGCCAAGAAACTAAAAACCCCGGCCTGCCTCAGAAAGCCTGTGTTGGGGTAATAGAATGGAGACTTCTGTGAGACCAATGCTGAATCTTTTTCCCTGTAATGGAATGGTTCACCGGGTCCTTGTACTTTCAGATATCTAAGGGTTTATGGGAGTTTGGCAATACTGTCCACATGGGCACTGTACAATTCTAAGAAGCATAAGTACCCCATGGTTTCTTGAAGAAAATGCTAAAAAGACAATGTAGTCCCCGAGAAACTGCTGCATTAATACAGTATTTGATACCTGTATTCGTGTAGGAAGAGCTGTTAACACATACTTGGCAGTAAGTCAAACCCATTTAAAGTGGATATAATGATTTCTTTAGAGGAATGTCATTTCTCCACTCCCGTTTATGATTTTAATTGACAAAATATCAAGGTGCTACCAACATTTTTTAAAAATATTCATTTTATGTGTTTGAGGATAGCATTTCTTCTGTATGTGGACGATTCTGGATTCTTGGCGTCACCAAAATGTGATCTGTCACTTATTGGAAGACTTGCAGGTTATTGTGATGCAGTTCTGGTCGTGAATTAATCTGATGTTATCATCTTCTCCTGAAAAAGATTATCTTGATCTATGCAAATTGCGGGGTGGTGGTTTCTAGCTGCCCCCAGGGGTGAAGTTCAACTATCAGAGTACTGTTCATGAATGAGTGTAAAGGGGAGTGTGATTAATCAGTGAATTCTTACAGCAGTGTAGTGTTTTCACCACTGCATAGGAGCTAATGCCCTGAATAAATGCTTCTCTTTACTTGCCAGTCTCTATCAAAAGCGTCATCTACAGTTCCAAGCTTGTGACCAAAACAATAAGACTACAAGTATAAGCAACATAAATGAGGTTCCTGCACTGGATTGCTGGGTTCACACTCCAGAATACAATTAGGAGTTTTTCTGTCTAGGAAGATCTCAGTGTACCGAGCACTGTCCATAGTTAACAAGCTATTCGACACAGAGCACTGGGAAAGGTCCAGAAAATGCAAGAGGGGTTATATTGTTCAGCTGACCTTAGAGTGCCTGTGAATCCCCTAGAATTACCTGGAGACTGTTCCCATGGACTGAGTGGCCTAGTCTGCCACACTCTGCTTGTCGTTAATGTGTCCCTCACCTGACCAAGCAGCTAGAGAGTGGAGAATGCAAAAACAGCACAAAGATTACATATGTCTGTAAAAATATAGCAATGTACTATATTGATAAATTTACAAAAGTGGTAACAATGTTATTTTTTTTACAAAGTCGGTGTTCATGCACCCAGAATTGGATCCTGACTTAGTCACTGTCGCTTTGTAGTTTGCATGTTTTCTCCTTGTCTGTATTGGTTATTGTTCACACACCCCAAACAAATGTCTGTCAAAATATTTTGCAACCATAAATTGACTTGGTATGAGAGACAGTGGCTATGAGCATGAGTTTTGCCGTACAAAAGGCTGCCATTCCATCTTTGGGAGGTGCAAAGAAACACATGCACTCAGAAAATCATTGTAAATTGTTTATTTGAAATTCAAAATGTTACTAATAGTGAGTACCAATGTTTTATAAAGTTAAAAGAATTTGTAAATAAGGTCCACATAGTACAGAAACGATTATAGATTTGGGTACAATGGGTGGTGTAGGTATCAGCAGTCTGAGTCTGCTTATTGGTAAGAAATTAATTCTGAAAATGAAGTGGCTACTTAGCAAAGTACTTTTTAAAAGTACCCAATATGGAAAGCTGGCAGCATGGCGTTAACACTGCCACCGTTTACTTCCATATCCCAATGACAACAGTTTTAGGTTGGCTGCCACTTTTAATTTGGCCTACTGTACATGAGTATGATTTGTTATGAAATGGTGTCTAGTCCTGGGCTATGTCATGTTTTATGCCCAATTCTACAGATGCAGGACCTGGCTTCCAGGGAGCCTGAACTGGATTATGCGAGTTTTGACATGACTAGATGGTTTCCTAATCAGTCAGACTTTTGCTGTTTTCATTCTTTAAATAAAGAAATATTTAACTATGTGTACATTTTGCTCGAGTCATTGATACTTACCTGCACCTAAGGGCATTGTTGGAGAAAGGCATGATGACTTAATAGCTAAGGGCAGGCAGAATCTGTATGGACTAGAATTTTCATTCCCTCCTTCCCAGCTTTCTTTGCCCAATATATTCATACTCTGTAATTTACACATTCATTTTAAGTTAGTTAAGAGTTTAATTAAGGTCCACATTTACTTGTATATATTTCTCTGTATATACTGTATGCTGCTTTTGCATTCAGCATTTTGTACTTGTAAAATATGCTACGAGCTTTGCTTTAACCATACTTGTGCTTTACAAGAATAAAATTAATCGATTTTAATTGTTACAATGAGTTTGGAGAAATGTACAATTAGGCTGTGCTACTATGACATGCAGTATCCCTTGCAATTCCTTGATTTTAGAATATATCAAGACTTTGTGTAATTTTCCATACTTTTTCTATTACAGCTTTCCTTCCAAAATACACAAACCTATCTTAAACACCTTAGAGAAATGAAATTTCCCAGTTTGCCATTTCTGGATTTGATTAATGCTGGTTTCAGGCAACATCGTTCACAGCAGGAACAGAAAGAAGGTATTTTACAAAGTAAACACACACAAAACAAAGTGACACATAATAGGATAAAGGCCAAAATGTAGATGTAGGAACTACATTCTTAAAAGTAATGGTCCTGAAGTTGCACTTTACTTGGTTGTGTGATTCTGAATAGAACAATTACTGTACTTGATAAAATCTCGTTTCATTCTTGGAAGGGTTTCTTTGCAAATAAAGTTGGTTCTTTGGGGTTTGGAATGATTCCTAATATATGGACAAAAAATATACAGTAGCCTACCAGCAGGATACTAACAGAAGAAGAAAACCTAAATTTAGCCTGTTATTGTTTGCGGCAGAAGTCCTTTTAAAATTACAAACCTATTGGTGTTTCAAAAATCTGTTATTATCTGTTCATGGTTATTTATGGAGCCTGTTACAGATCTGGAACAAAAAATGGTTCATCTATGGCATCACTCTGAAAAAAATCCCTTTAGCACCTTTATTTTTAAGAGTGTAGGAAACCAATTTTTTTTTATTCTAAACATCTAGTTAAAGTAAGTAATTTGTCTCTCATGTAAAAATTAGATGGAACAAAAATAAGCAGCCATTGAGTTTCTCAAGACAAAGACTGGAACCTGTTGGAATACAGGGCTGTACAGTTTCTCTGTGAGGTTAATCACTTAAATTAGAACTGAAACTAGATGACATCATTTTGTTAAAAGTCATGCTGAAAGTAGAAATGATAGCATGTTAATGTGTACATAACCATTCACACCTGTGTCATCACATTACAAAGTAACAATCCTTAGGAAGAAATTAGTGAAGTAAAAGAGAATGTGATATAAAAGATAAAAAAGCAAAACTGGCACTACTATACCTTATACAAGAGCTGGCACTGTGAGGCTTTTGTGAATACAGAAGTAAACAGGAAGACTAATTAAGCAAAGACTTAAGTTACAGGCATGAATTAACCATCGATTAAGAAACTGTATGCAAAGAAAACCTGCAATCACAGTGGCAGCCGACCCCATGCCTGCTGCATGGATCAGTTTTCTTCTAGATTTTGTTTCAATATATCCTTTTTCATTAGCAGCTTGCTCCTTTTATAAATCTGCTCAATTCTGCAACAAAGCTGGCAGTGTTAAATGTACTTAGTGATACCTCTTAATTGAAATTCAGATCCTAAAAACATAAAAGCTTCTTTGCCTTAAATGTTTACTGATTTGTAGTGCGATCGAAAAACTCATTTCAGCTTCCTTTATTGAAAGGGGACAATCTAATACTTCCAAAGAATGTGACAAAATGTCCATTTTAACAGGTGAGGGCATTTGTTGCCATCAAATAAATGACGTGCACAGTTGATTCACTCAGGCTGTTCAAGGAATCAACCACTGACACTTATTTATGTGTCGGCTAATAAACACTGACAAGCTAGGAAGACTTAAGAGTTAATAAATGGATCACTACGATATATACCTTATCATTAGTACATCTGTGACATTTAACGTACTGAAATGTGCTGATGTTCAGGTTTGCCACATCATGGGGAATCCTCCATTTTTTGGGGTAAAAATGGGAGGAAGAGTTTCATGCAGTGACAAAAATATTACCTCAGGAAAATTCTTAAAAATAAGTTGTTTTTTTTGTGTGTGAATTACCTCCCTATGGAAATAGGATTTCATGCCTTCCATATTTCCACTCCCCCAAATGCTCAATAAAAGCAAAGTCAGCAATAACCAATAGAGTGAATCTTACAATAGCCACCCGTCATTGCTCTATCCACTCATCTCGAAGCTCATATATAATACGTTAGGAGTCAAAGTGGTTTGAGAGTGAAGGCCATCTGACAGTAGCATTCTTATCCTGCCCCAGCCTATACTTCTCCTGTTAATTTTTCTAACTTTACTAACAATATTCAGAATTCCAGCTAAGCACAAAGGCAAATTCAGGGCTGGTACTAGCTTGGAGAGCTCTGTGAAGTTGCCGTCTTAGCTTTGCAATACTGGAATTGAATCTTACAG
Organism: Erpetoichthys calabaricus; assembly: GCF_900747795.2. NCBI lineage: Eukaryota > Metazoa > Chordata > Cladistia > Polypteriformes > Polypteridae > Erpetoichthys > Erpetoichthys calabaricus. The sequence continues at coordinate 21,017,255 of NC_041409.2, read as the reverse complement.
TATATTTCAATATAAAGATTACAATTTGTAATGACCCCCACCAAAGTATCAAGGAACAGGCAGAGATTTGGTGGTAAATGCAGAACAGAACAAGAGTCTATATGTAATATCTATTATTTAAATGATTACTTTTGTTTTTCTGATATTTTGGCTTATAAATAGAACTATAATTGCATATTATATTTTAGGACAAACACTATCTTGAGTTATTAATTTTAAAATGAAACTGTTCACATCTGAGAATAGAACACTGCCTTTATATGTTTAGAGTCCTGTTTCCATCCATCTATTACACACACACAGAGGTAAATTTAGTAATGCCATTCCACCTAACTTGCATGTTCGTGGACTGTATACTGAGAGATTTATATGCAGTAAGTTAATAAAATTTTAATCATTAAAGAATACGTTCACTGAGTTTGCTCATTATTGTTTATCAAGTGAAAAAGTCTGAAATAGAGTGCCACACTAATTCACTGTATTCATTATAATATAATAAACAAGAATTGTTATGTCACATATTTAAAACAATGAAATGTGTTCTTAAGTTTAAATTTTTAAAGACTAAATATTTTCCACTGTAATAGAAATGTCATTTTTTACCCTCCAACAGAGGTTCATATAGGCCTAGAAAATGATCAACAAACAAAAATAATGTCATATTTGTAATAATTTACCTTAAAATAACGATATTAAACATACATTTGGAATCGATCATTTTTAATTTTATGGGAGCACCTCTTAAAGGGCTAGGACCACCGGTAAAGAATCAAAAATGTTATCATTTCATTATCATCAAACTTGAAATAGCACATAACACATGTCCTATATTACTGATACCCAGGTTTTCAAAGTTTTGCACAAATGATTAACATTGACACTCTTGGCTCCTATTAAAGGTTGAACCCCTGGAGCCAGCTGATGTGGCATACACAACTTCCAGTCTTTCTGATTATTTTTGCTGAAGACACCTATTGGTTTACAATATATCATAAGAGTGTAATTTCCTGCACAATATAGGGTCTACAAATTAGGGTTTTTTGAGTTGAGTGGGCAATAAGAATACAGGGTGGCGCAGGAAAACAGGAAATTTTAGAAGTAGGTGTTGGTGACCCTGGGGCATCAGCAGTTGTTTGGGACCAATGCAACCTTGTTTAGAACCCCTCGCCATTAGTTATAATGGAGCAGTGGAGTGGTGTGAAATGAGCATTTACTGTGAAAGCTTTTTATAAGAATGGTGATATTGTGACTACAGAACAAAGGGAATTTCAGCATCATTGCCAGTTAGGACGTCATGATTGTGTCCCGTCTGCTCATGTGATTACAACCTGGGTGCATAATTTCGAAGAAGCGGGTTCAGCCTTAAAAAAGAAGTCCCCAGGTGGAGGCACTTCACATACTGCCCGACAATCGATGGCAGCTATTCACTGATTGTTTGGAAGGTGTGTCATATCACGATTCAGATCTCATCGCTTGTGATTTTTTTCTATGTTGACACCTTAAAAGCCAAGTGTACTGCACACGTCCTGCAACCATTGCTGAACTAAAAAACAGGATTGAAGAGGAAATCGCTGCCATTCCTCTTGACATGTTATGCAGAATTTTCACAACAGGCTGTCAGAATGTGTACGGAGAAATGGACAACACCTTCATCACGTTTTCTTCAAAACATAAAATGAATATTAAATGAATTGATTACCATCATTAATTGCATATTCTGTACAATACATTTCATTATTAAATGTATTTGTAATGTGTTTATTCGTGCATTGAACGTCAATATAAAATATCCTGTTTCTCTGCGCCATCCTATACAATAAAAATGTTTGATTTAATAGGGTCCTTTCTTAGCACTCAAGGTCACCTTACAAAGAATTAGACAACAGTACTGTAAAAATCTAAAAATAAAAGCAAATAAAACATAAAATCAAATAACAGCAAAGGCAAAAAGTAGTAGATAGATAGATAGATAGATAGATAGATAGATAGATAGATAGATAGATACTTTATTAATCCCAAGGGGAAATTCACATACTCCAGCAGCAGCATACTGATAAAGAACAATATTAAATTAAAGAGTGATAACAATGCAGGTATAACAGACAGACAATACAGTAACTTTGTATAATTTTAACATTTACCCCCCCCCCCCGGGTGGAATTGAAGAGTCGCATAGTGTGGGGGAGGAACGACCTTCTCAGTCTGTCAGTGGAGCAGGACGGTGACAGCAGTCTGTCGCTGAAGCTGCTCTTCTGTCTGGAGATGATCCTGTTCAGTGGATGCAGTGGATTCTCCATGATTGACAGGAGTCTGCTCAGCGCCCGTCGCTCTGCCACGGATGTCGAACTGTCCAGCTCCATGCCTACAATAGAGCCTGCCTTCCTCACCAGTTTGTCCAGGCGTGAGGCGTCCCTCTTCACTCGCCACAACCGTCTGATAGAACATCTGCAGCATCTTATTGCAGATGTTGAAGGACACTAGCCTTCTTAGGAAGTATAGTCAGCTCTGTCCTTTCTTACACATAGCATCAGTATTGGCAGTCCAGTCCAATTTATCATCCAGCTGCACTCCCAGGTATTTATAGGTCTGCACCCTCTGCACACAGTCACCTCCGATGATCATGGGGTCCATGAGCGGCCTGGTCCTCCTAAAAAATCCACCAAGTAGCAAACGTAAAAACAACTGGATTTAACAGTAGTAAGATCATAGTTGATATGCCAGTTTGAAAAGATGTTTTGAGAATAGTCTTGAATTGGGTTATTGAGCCCAGTTGATGGATGTGAGAGGGAAGAGAATGCCAGAGTTGAGGGGCACTATGAGAGAATACTCTAGCTCCCATAGAACAGAGTTTAATGTGTGGTACAGAGATCTGCAAATGAGGATCTGAGGGAGCTAGAGGGTGTGCAAGTCTGTTGGTGGTCAATGAGGTAGGGAGGGAGGAGCACTGTGGAGAGCTTTAAATGTTAAGAGCAGTATCTTGTATTGTTTTTGGTAGCAGACTGGGAGCCAGTAGAGTTAGGTGAGGTGTGAAATGTTCAGTGGACTTAGAACAGGTAATTATCCTAGTAGCGGAGTTTTGTGGACGATGGAGAAGTTTTTTGGAGATGCCAGATAGAATGGCAATAGTGGGGAACCCCAAAAAGCTTACCGTCAAGACATGTTGAATGGTGCATCATATATTTTCACGTAAGGTGCTGGATACACACACACACAAAACTTAGTGATTTATGAGCTCAACATTTTAACTTGCTTTGCATAACAAAAAGTGCCCATAATTTGAAAATATCCCTGTACCGCAAAAGCATGTCGTTCTTTTGCAGATGACATTCAATACACATGAAAATTTAATATGATTTTTCATCAGAGTAATTTAAAATATTTAATTGTTTAGCTCGGCAACATAATGTATTGTACAGTTAACACGACCTTATTTTACAAGAGTTCACCGTTTCTTCTTTTAAATAGTCTGCATTAACCCGTGTAAGAGATGTTGCCTTTCAGAATAGGGCTTAAATTGCTTTACTGATCGATAAGGATTTTGACAGAATTACCTAGCAGTCTTTTAGCAAGTGTAAATGGTATCCTCACCGTCTCTTTGTTTCAACATATACAAATAGAATCTGCGCGAAAAATAGTTCTGTTTTACTTGTTAACATATGACAGAAATAAAGCCAAAATAAAGAGTTTGCGCTCACGTTGACCTAAAACAAATGTTTAAACATTGTCTATGTTTTTCAAGTAAATTCACGACAGACGCAATTTCTTTGTGTCCTATGAGAAAACCATTGTTTAATTAACTTATTTTTTGACTGACAAATTAAGAACATTGAAGCAAGAGCAAGGTTAAACGTATACATTTTGCAATACACAGCACTATACGATTGCAACTTTAACAGAAATCCTGTATATTTAAAATATGGCACTAGCTGTAACAGCTCGCCAGAGTAGTTATATAATGTTTAATTACTGAGCTCTGCAACATAATTTACTTGTATAAATCCGCCTCTCTCGAAGGGCTGCAGTGCACAACAGTTACACTAACCAAAGCACAATTCACTTCCGGCATCTCCAAGCACTGCGCCTGCTCGCGCCCATCTGCACCAATCGCTACGCTTCATGTTAAAATCCGGCCATGCTCATCAAATCAGGAATGTTGTTATTGTTGTCATGGGGTGCTTCAACTTGACCGCGGGAAGATGTAACGTGGCTCTATTAATACTATCATTCTTAGCGTGCTTTCCGTCTAGACCTATGAGTCTAATGACATTACGCAGTTTACGTGCGATTAACTGCTATGCTAAATTCTAAACGTCGCGTTTCACTTACTGTGCCTGTCGATGATGCAAAGGCGAACAAAAAACTTGCATGTGCTGGACTGTAGCCTGTGAATAGGCCTATGTAAACAGGAAGGAGTGAAGCCGCCGAGTGGGAGGGAGAAAATCCTAAAGAAACAGCGCCTTTGCAGCTTCTTTGTGGAATAAAGTCTATTAACAACTAGACTAATGTGGCTTTGACAGTTTTTCTCTCCATAACCATATGTAATCGAAGAGGAAATGCGTTAGTGTTAACCGTGCTTGAAAAATCCAAGCTGAACAAGTATTACACTCGTAGTTTCACTACCACGCTTAGCCTGCACTTGCTTTATAATATTTATTTTCCGGTTTCAGATATTAGAAAGCCGAAATGAAATTGCGTCGGGTAGATTATAAAGAAATTGCCAAATTTATAGAGCACCTCAGACCAACAAGACAGTGCATGAAGATGTTAAAGGAAAAGTTTCCCAGGTAAGACTGAATCGGAAGCGACCGACTGAGTCGAGGGTCCTGTCCTGTCCAGGCCTGTGGGTAAGCTGCCCAAATGCTAATACATTTGATAGCCGAGCAACGCCAGGATCTGTTTAGCATCCCGTCGTAAAGGTTTGTTGGCTTTGACTTTGATGCGCATTGTGTGTAGAGGGAGCTCCAGTACGTGCTTCAGAAACTTTTTTCCAGGACACAAATTGCACGCCAAATCCCAGCGCAGTGAACGACTTGACTAACCTGGAATACGTTATTGGTTTTAATTCTGAAATGTAATTCCGGCATTTAAAGATAACGCAATCTGAATCTGGTTGGCAGCGGGTGACTGAAAAATTATATCTATTCCATAAAATACGGAGCTTTTTTGCAGGCTTGTGTGGAAATGAAATTGTGCTATTGATGAATTGTTAGCTCATAATATTTCAAAAGTTGAAAGAAATACTATATTATTATAACAAAATACATATTTTTATGATCTTGTTTATGCTAGCAAATTACTCTAACTCTTACGACATTGTCATTAATTTTCATTCAGGTGCCTATCAGATGATTTTGTTCGAATTGTTTTCAAGGATGAGACCATCTTTTTAAGTAATTGTTCTGAAATTCACTATTTTTTTGTTTAATGAACAATTTGGGGCGGAGTGGTGGCTCTGAGGCTAAGAATCTTGCGCCGGTATCCCGAACGTTGCCGGTTCGAATCCCCGTCACTGCCGAAAGAGATCCTACCCTGCTGGGCCCTTAAGCTGTAATTGCTCCAGGGGCGCTGTACAATGTCTGCCCCAAGGGGTATGCAAAAACTAACAAATTCCTAATACAAGAAATTGTATACTGTAAGGCTAAATAAAGAACAAAAAAATAATGTATTACTGGTGCCATTAATGTTAATTGTATTTTCTAGCCATCTGTAGATGCCATCATAGCCAGTATTATTAACACAGGAATTTTTATTTGTTTGCTTGTTTGATAATCTGTTTTAAGGCTTATGGTATGTAAAGAAAGTGAACTTCAGTTATAGTAAAGTTAGTGCTGCTGAACCACCTCTGGAGACAATTGTCTTTCTAGCCTGAAGTTTAAACTTTGCCACTTTTTGCCTGGCACATTCGTATATATGCTGACCATGTCTGTAAATGATTGACAAATTAGTATATTGTAAGTTACTGCTAAGTGTTATAGTAGACTCCTTAAACTGAAACAAAACAGCCAGTTTAAAAGATTAGCCACTGTGTGAACTTTTTTTTTTTCTTGGAAATATGTTTTTGTATTCAAAAGAATTACTTATGAATGCTTTGAAATCTCTTCAGTTATTATTTTTTTTTGTCCTGCCCTTCCTGACTCATTGATACAAGAAACCCCCCACATATGATATATCATGAGGTTCATCTCAGTGTTTAATTATGCAAGAAATCAAGCTTTTTGTGCCCCCCATATACTCATGAACGCCTAATTTTTTAGGCCATTGTTGAACCATATTTTGTGTAGGAAATGACACCCTTGTGATAAAGAGTAAACCAATTGGGGTCTTCAGCAGAAATGATCAGAAGGACTTGAAGTAGTGCTTGTCACATCAGCCGACCCCAGGAGTTCCTCCCCTAATTGAATACAAGGGGTCAAAGTAAATCTTTTTCCTCAAATTTCTAAAAAATGAGAATTGGTAATGTAGTTATATGGAGTTTAATTTTATGCCATTTTGAGGTTGTTAATCAGAAATATTTCTAATATTTGATTCTTTACTGGTGGATCTATCTATCTAAAAGCCACTCACTGAAGGGTAAAAATGTCAAATTTCAAACATAAGAATGTAGAGTGTTGTTTTAGACTGTTTCATGGCCAGTGATTATGAACATGATGTTATTTTTGGTCCTTTACTCTGTGGATCTCTATGGACAAATTTAGTTACAATCGAGAATATTTAGACTGTAAACATATAACTGAAGCGCACATTTTAATATTTCAAATATTTGATGCAACTATCTGAATTAGGGTGGCTTATGGTAATTCATTCATTTAATGTCTTTAATTAAGAATGCAGTGGTGATGCCTGAAAACAGTGTTCACATTATACAATCTGTAATGTGCAGCTGCCTCAAATCTCCAGAATTCTGGATTTGAATGCTTGCCTGACTGTATCTGTCCAGAATTTGCATGTTCTCTTGTTCTGTCTGTCGTTGCTTTTCTTAATACCCCACTTTTCCAATAAAGTATTTGTTAGATTAATTGGTGCTGTATGAAGGAAGACTGGTGCTAGGTCCAGAGTTGGCTCCTTCCTGGTGCCCAAAGCTGCTAGGATAGGCACATGCTCCAGAGATCGTGAACTGCATAAGGAGGCTAGAAATGGATTAATGGGTGGGTAATTTGTTTGTGACTTTTCATTGTGAAAAATGATTAATGTGGAATTCTTTATTGAAGTCACACGGTAATTCCTTTCTGTAGCTGGTTAATGTGAATTTTTAAAACAGAATCCTCATGAATCAATTAGGCCATTTTATATTTGGAAAGTTTTTGCAGATTCTCAGTATTTATCCGTGCTATACATATTTGCGTGTGTGTGTTTATGTAAGTTTGTGTGTTTGTGACATGTTGCTGCTTTTGCTGCTCAGTCCTGTTGATGTTATTGTTCTGTTTATGTGCTGCATTGTGTGTTGTTATATTGGCTAGTGGTTTATGAAACATTTTGGAGTGTATTTTATAAAACTATTCAGGCCATAATACACATGGCTTTTCAAATTATGAAGATGGGCCCACTTCAACATGTTGCTCAATTTCTTATTCTGGGTGTCATTAAAAGATATCTTAATGGAATATGTGTTTGTACAATACAATTTATTTTTGTATAGCCCAAAATCACACAGTATGTGCCACAGTGGGCTTTAACAGGCCCTGCCTCTTGACAGCCCCCTAGCCTTGACTCTCTAGGAAGACAAGGAAAAACTCCCAAAAAAAACCTAGTAGGGAAAAATGGAAGAAACCTTGGGAAAGGCTTTTCAAAGAGAGACCCCTTTCCAGGTAGGTTGTGTGTGCTGTTTGTAGAGGTTACCTTTCGTCCAAATGAACGAGGTCAGGATTTTGAGTGTTTTTACACTTTCACCAGATGATAAAGCCACCTTGCAGGCTTGCACCATGACATCATTATGGAAACAAAAAAACGAGCTGTAGCTTTTGCTCTGGGTATCCCACAGCCCAGACGTGAACATCATTTACAATTTCTGACAAAATCTGGATAGGGTTCACTACAGTAGGAAGCTCTTAACAAAATATAAGGAGGAACTGATAAATAAGCTCCCATTTGTTCAGTAGACATAACACTAGTGGATTCCATGACCAATAAAGCTAAAATATATCCTGCAACTTCAAGGATATATATTAGCAACTTCTGTTTTTCAGATCTCGAATACATCTCTTTGAAATCTTGTTTTCTAGCAGTGACATATGTGCTTGGTGTTATCGTTTAGTTTATAATCACACTTAGTAATTCTGTTATCACACAGCAGTTTAGTGTCCTACCTCAGTCTCAAAATCTTGAATTTACTTCAATCAAATGCAGGTGCTTAAGTTTAACTGGTAATACAGTGCATGATATACTGCCTGTCCTGTTTTGCTGTACTTTTAATCATTTCCTTAAAACATGCAGTATGTTTAAACGTGATAGTATGCATATTGCACATACTTCCAAATTAAGCTTTTTTTCTTTATGATAAGTATCGTTTTTGGCATTTGCAAGGACAGGCACTTAAAGTGAGAACCTTGAAATTTTGTTTGTGTTATATTCATGGGCTGATAGAAACACACCAAAATAATTCTGTTTTAGGATTCTAACAGCGAGAACTGCTGGTCTGTTTTCAGGGTCTGCAAAATATATTCTCCGTGTCCGATCAGCTCTGGGGACTCCAGAGGTTTAGTGATTGGAATGGCAGGAAATCACGCTTTCAAGACATAACGGATTGACTAGGCCATCCATCATTTGCTAGCATGCGCTGAAGCACTGAGTTTCTGCACAGGAGCCTGTGATTTAGTAAATACATTGGAGATGAATAGAGCTTACACACAAGGGAAGCTATCACTGTCCTTCAGCAGCCTTAGACATAGAATCCTGCTGAGAGGGCTGGCCGACAGTAGCTCATCAGTAACTGGTCTGTCACAGTTGGTGGTGCCCACCGACCATTTCCTACTATATTAAATGCATCTTTAATATCTGCTTGAGTAGACTTAATGAAAGAAAAATCAGTTTCAAAACACTAACTGCCATTTCCTGAAGTGTTTTAGCAGCTACCCTGCAACAGACACATGGCCATGGTGTAGCTAAATGAAAGGATACAATGATTTTTTAAATGGTCTGCAAGACATTGTGTATGCTAGTATTCTTCCTGTTCTACAAATTCTTTATTATTTTAATCAAGACCAAATGGTTTTTGTAAAGCAAATTAAACATTTATTTTTACAAAACTATTGGACTATATTTTGAACTCTGTACTTTTGTATCAATGTAGCAATACATTTGTCGGATAAAATGATATATGATATATTGACTGTTCATTTATAAGTCTAAATGATTGTTTTTCAGGCAGATGAAACATGGTTTTATAATGTCAGTAATTTTTGGCTCTTTGCTGCTGCATTTTTTTTTGGGGTGGGGGGTTGATGTATTGCCATATAATGTATCTGGAATTCATATTCTGTCTTTGGTACTGCCATAGATTTATCTTTCTAGCAACTTCTTAGATTATGTAGCCCAGTGTAATAACAGTAAGAAGAAAAAGCTACTTTTCATGCACCAGTAAAATTAATGCCGCCTTCTGCTACTTGATGATGGCAGTGAGGAATTCAGCAAGATTTACTAGACCTTAAAAGTTTCATATTGTACAGGATGTTTTGCGCATTAGATATTTTAAGCTGGTCTGGAAATGTAATTATGTTTCAGCACATTAGGTAAACAATGCATAATTGTATTAAATAAAAAGTTATATAAAAGTAAATGCTAAGTCGGGGAAGAACAAATGATTATTTTTAATTTAAGTAAAATCAAGCCTTAAAAGCGTCAACCCTATGTGAATGAAACAGGCACAGCCTTATACCATGTACAGTACATATTCAAATGCACAATCAAAGGCCTAAAACAAATGTATAGTGAGTAGTAGTGTATATTCAAAAGATCCAGTTTATACCATGTGCCTGTTAGTAGAGTAGAACTCCAGAGACCTCAAAGTCACTTGCCCTTAAGGTCAGATGCCGCAAGGGCAGCAGCAATGCAAAACTTCTTTCTGCCTCTTTTAAATTAACTACACTGTCATAGCCAGAACCATGCATTTACCTTTTTAATATCCCCTTAAAAATGCCTCCAACATGCTTTTATGAATTTTATTTACCACTATCCAGTCAAACCGTATTTAGAAATAATGTTACAAAGCGTCATTCATACAGATTCTGTGGATCCTTTAAGCTAAGCTAACCAGTTTTATTCATTGTTTTTTTTCAGCCATACTTTAATCATTTTTCATGCAACCTTTAAGTATACATTGCTTAGAATATATTTAGCCATCTTATCTAGTTTAAACCTTTCATTTTGGGCTATATGGATATCATGGCTCTAATTAAAGTTCCAATTTTTTGTTTTTATTTTTCTCTCTTAAATCTGCTGTTGCAAAATTTAAAATAATGGAAAACTGTCAGTGTTCCAGTTCAGCTGAATATTGGTCATCTGTTTATTTGTGCGTATGACAGTGATCTGAGGTTTCTCAACTGTGAAGCTCACGTAACACAGATGTTGGGGAGTCATCTGTCAGCTATGCCTTTCCTACAGAGTTTGAGTTCTAAAGGGAAAAGAATTCGACACAGTGCTGTCACTTTTACCCTTTCACAATTGAATAACATGCAAATATTGCACCTCCTTCCTACCAGTAGCCTCCTGTCTAGTGTCTGCTGTGGCAACAATGAAAACAGAATGCGTTCATCTAGGACTGCAGGATCTGACATGATTCTTGCAGTACTGGACATTTGAATTGGAAATTGTCGACTCTTAAGATTCGTGTGGCTCCCAGTGTTGGAAGGTTAAATTCCCTCAAGTTTTTGTCCCATGAGAGGCCTCTTTGGCCTTTTGCTGCCCTATGAATGAATTTGGATGTAATGATTACTTTCTCTTTAAAACTGAATTCGGTTCATTTTGCATACATCCCTTGAGTGGGGGGAAAAAAAACTGGCAGATGCTTTTGTCTTGGAAGTGTTTAAAAGGAAAGAGCGAGAGCTGGAGTAAGAGATAGCAAGTGCCCCAGTGCGTAGTCCCAGAACATTTTGGAAATGGCTAATGTGCAGTTTTCATCAGTGCTTAGGCGGGGCACAATATGGTGCCTGTGACTCACTGGGGAATATGAATGTTGATTAAGCATGCTCTCAGGCTTTGAAATTCAGAAGTAGTGTCAGAATAATGGATGTTGAGCAAATGTCAAGCATTTGTTAATTTCTCTGTTATTTGGGGTTTATCTACCATGATCAGTTGAATAAACTCATGGCTTTCTGCTGTGGCATTTGCTATTGATATGATGATTAGCTGGCAAGAGTTACTTTGTTTTTAATGGTAATGTTGTAACTATGTATAATTGGTTACCACTGCAAAATTATTCATTTGATCTTGGTGTTAATTTTGGGTGTTAATGCAGAAAGTAAAACTAGTGTAAGCTGTTCTAGTATTTTCAGACAATGTCAGATATTGACAAAGTGTGTGTGTGTGTGTATATATATATATATATATATATATATATATATATATAATACACACACACACACTTTGAAAGACATTATATGTGTACATACACTGTTCATTAGCAAACCTTCATTTGTTAGGAAGATTTTAATTTTTTTTTCTTTTAGCTGAGGAGTTAAAAAATGCTTCTTAATTGTTGATATAAATGTGATTTTAAATTCTCAGTATTCTCTTATAATGAGTAGCAAATATGTTAATTCTTTACTTTGCAGGTGTTTGAGTGATGATCTTTTCAGCACAAGCTGCATTTTCTGATTTACAGTTTACTGTATAATCATTTAATTAGCACAATATTAGTGAAGTCTTGCAATATTTCACTATTTCTTAAAGTAAAAAAATAATTTATATTGAATACTGTACTTTTTTCTATATTTTTAATTCATATGAATTAATTTTTTTCATGTGTAATATTACAGGTAGGTTCCAGAAATCACTACAATCGTAAATCATAGGCCAGTGAAAATTTTAATCTGTGTAAATTTGTAACTTGTTAAATGCACCTGAATTGTAAGTATACCAGCTCACCTGTAATGGAAGATTCTATTCTATTTTAACCACATTTTGCTTTAACTCTCCTTTTCAGGAGAATTATTCAGATTATTTTTATAATAGTAATAATATTCAATCATCATATGACAAAGAATAAAAAAGTATTTTTGTCTACTGGTAGTTTGTGTTGTACACTTTCATGATTGTCCACACTTATTTAGATATACTATATTTAAATAAAATTTTATCTTGCTGCTGCTCCTTTTTATATACAGTGCTTGCTCATGTTTTGAAATGTTCAGTCTATAAAACATCTCTTTATTGTGTATAGACTCTTTTGAATTTCTTTATTATAAAAAGTTACTTTTCTGTAACTGATTAAGGTAGATTATATTTTTTCATAACTTTATTGAAAAATGGCATACAGGTTGAAATAGTTTTCAGTAAAAGTGTGTTTATTACTATGCTTTGGTTACTCTCCTTACTGTAGATGATTTCAGATTTAAACGTACGAATTGTTGTATAAGTTGAGTATAACCCTTTTATAAAATACAGATGTTTTGTTCTTTTTGTTTCTTTTAGACTACATACAGTTTAGCTTTTTGAATATGTGCTTAGTATATTTTTTATTCTGATTGATGCAATTGTTTCATTTCCAGTCTCTTTTATAATTTATAGAATATTTACAAAAGAAGAAACATTAATAGCACACTTAATAAATTCTGCTGTGTTTATATCAGTGTAGTTACTTATAATAGTAAATTATGTTTTTCTTATAACAGGGAAGTCAATTAATGTTAATTTCTAGGGAAGCAATTAGTTTAAAGTTGTTAAATTGCAGATTCCATTTAACATATCTGAGCTGTTTTTTGTTCAAAACACGTCACAGTGCACAGCTGCCATAGGCTGTGGCCAGCTAAGTTAACTAAAATGTCAGTGAACAAATATATGTAATACATTCTCTAGTCGTTTATTTTTCATCCTAGGGTTTTATAAACAGTTAATGCCAAAGTAATTTGTTTTCTGTATTTTAGGTGCTTTGTTCAGCTATTTAAATAAATTTCATTGTTAAAGTGAACACATTTCATGTAATTAATAAATTTCTGTCTTGATATGTCATATGTAAAGATTATAATTGTTGTTGTTTAGTTATTTACACTTAACCATAAATTAATGGTTCAGGGCAATCATTAAAATATGCAGTTAAATTTAAAACCTTACTAAAATGCAGAAAGCAATTAATTGGCATTTTTAAGCTTCTAAATATACAGAGTACAGCTGTTTCCATTGATTTATTTTGTTTTTCACTATATGAAATGTGGGAAATAAGTAGAGTTTTAGTTTTGTTGATTGAATATCCAGGATTGTTGAAAGTTTTTTGATTATATTTTAGGATGTCGATGAAGGAAAAAAAAGTTTAACCTTAATTTGTTACTCTTGTATAACAGTAATAGGATTAATATTTGTATACAAAGCTGTCATTTGTAGTTGAACACTGAATCCAATAAACAGCATTTAATAGTGGTGTAATGCTCATATATACAATAGCATGAAAATATCTTTTTATGCAGATGTGGTCTTTAGATTGTGAATTGTGCTTAAGTAATTAGAATTTGGCATTCTAAATGAGGCAAAGCTATTAATGTTTTTTTTTTTTAATAAAGGTGTGGGGTAAATATTACTTAGTTAGGTTTCAGGTAGTGGTGTTACTTTTCTGCGAATAACAGAAAAGGATCAATTGTTACATTGTTTAAGAATAAGATATAAAGAAATTAAGCTACTGTATATACAGTATGTTTCTTTGCTCTCTTGTGCCTTTGTCATATATGTTAATGCTTTCTGATGTCTACCCTTCCAACTATGGATTGTACCATTTCAATCCAATTTACTGTGAGAGTGAGTGTGTCCTGCCCATGTAGCATTGTACGCCACTTATACTAAACAATTTATGATAATATTAAACTTGTTTGACACTAAAATCACTCCTCTTCAGGGTTATTAAAATAATCATTTCTGCTTATTCTAAAATAACAAACCTTGAATAATAGTATAGCTGATTCTTGTATCAAGTACTGAGCATTTTATGAACATTTTACAATACTGTTTCACTTTTTCTGGCCCAAAAAATAGGATTTAACACATTTGCTAACTGTTTAATAGCTGCACACTTTTTGAAATGTAGGATAACTGGTTCAGGGGACATTTATTTATTTTTTTTCTTTTTAAGATTATTTTTCTGTCATCAAAAGTGATTATGTTTTTACTACAATGGCACTACATTAAATTAGTAAAAAGAGTTTTTCATTGTTAAGAATACATGTGTAACAAATCTAAAATAAAAAAGTAGTGCCATTGTTTAGATATCCCAGACTCTCCCTGCTCTTATGAATGAATTTAACACACTTCAAAATGTTTTGTGAGAGGCATTTTTTTCAATTGTCATACAGTTATATTTCACAGTATATTGTGAATAATTATGGAAAGCAAAAGTAAATTTAATGTTCACCTAAGATCAGGTTACAAAAGACAGCTGTCTTAAACTAAGTACTGCTCTACTTATAATTTGCCCATGCTCTGTGGAATTTGAATGTAGCTTTTCAAAGTTTGAAGACATTATTGGTCTTGGGGAAAAATAGTTTTATAAATGAGTTAGTGAAATAAAAAATGTACTGTTTTAGTTAAATGCTGAAATAAATGCTCTATTGATCATTTGGAGGCAAATTTGCTTTTGGAAAAAAAAATGTGATGTATTAATGATAGCACAAGAGAGCTATAAAAAGCTTAGATGAATAACATGCAGTGTCTTGCTTTAAGTTAAGGATGTCTTATCAAAAAAACATCTGTACATATGTAAGTGAACTTTTGTTCCTTTTATTTTGAGACTTTTTAAATTTTTTTACCTTGAAGCTAAATGCAGAATATGGATGCAGCATTCTAGTTGCATGGTGGTAGACATTTTGTGTTTGTGATAAATGCTTTGTCTTTTGATGAACTTTGATGAATTTTCAATAGAATGATCATTTGCTTGAAGTTAAGAAATACTTCATCTGTTCACATTATATTGATCACTGAGATTTGTTCCTAATATATAATTATTGGTCTTATTTTCTGATATAGAAGGGTCCATTTGCTGTATATTTATGGTTCACAGCTTAGATTCAGTTCATTTTTGGGGGTGGAGAGTGTGTATTCGCTTTGTTGATGACCTTCTACAGACTTGAAACATATGAAATATGTAGTAATGTAGGTAATTGGATATTGCGTGGGTCTTTTTTGAGGATTAGATGGTACAATATTTAGGTTGTTGTCAGTTATATCATATGAGCCCATCTTTCCTGCATCCATAGTGATGTAATACAGGTGATTTAGCCACTGATAGAGAACATGTCCAAGGCAAGCCTCACCTCATAATTACCAAATTGTCATTTTAAGTACAGTTTAGCTGGGGTGAGTAAAGTGTATCTATTTTTAGCTACTGGTGTTGGGAGAAGGTGCAGGTCTGTGCAGGTCTGTACCATATTCCGTTCCTTCCTCTTACTTCTGAATTATACTGTAAGAGGCTGAATGATTAAAGTACTCTTAACAAAGCAAAACTGTTTGAAACACATTTATTAAAAGTGGAATTTACACAATCTGTCTACCTTTTGTTTATAGTTAAATGAAAAAGTTAGTTGCTGTGTAATCTTCCTCTAGAATATTTCCATTGATTTATGTTTCTGTTACACAGCTTTCATAGCAGTCATCATTTTAAGGTGTTCTTCAAAATAGCAAAGAATTTGGTTGATTACAAGATAATGAAAACCTAAGGTTAAATGTGTAATGTGACTTTTTTGAATACAGTCTTCAGTTCCACATCTAAATTACTTCTTCATTTGTAAACTGTCCTTGCTTAGCTGTCATTTAGTAATTTAGTAATAGATATACAGTACTATAATGGCTAACCATTTTAACTAAGAGTTAAATTCTGTATGTACTTAAATATATCCGAATCAGAAAACTGTCATCTAATATTTTATTCTTATTTAATATTCTAACACTGTTGCAGGTATAATGATATAGTAGTAGTAGTAGTAGATCTGTTCCCTCCATTTTTTCTCTGTTGCTTTTGATGCTTGCACTTCTAATCATTCCTGTATTATAACTTGCTTTGTAGGTTGTTTTGGTCAAAGGTGTATCCAAAATAAATTATAATAATACAATAAAAATCTCTAAATTGTCAGAAAGCATAAACAGTATGAAAATATCAGTGATGTAAGTAAATAGTTTGAGGCATTAATTGATGGTTATAGAAGTTGATATGAAAGTAGAATTACAGTAGTTCACAAGCACACATATTTCAATTAGGTCCTAAATATTGCTTTCTAATTAGTGACAATACTTTTTTCTTTTTTTTTTTTGTAAATTCAGAATGATTTTTCCATGTCTTTGAAAGAAAAAGGGCATACTTTCTGATCATTACTTTTTGACTGTAGTATACATTTGCTTGAAACTTAAATATTTAAATAATTATTGATTTTCTTTTCATTAAATTCTATGTTTTGAACGAATTACATTTTTACATTTTTTTTAGATCATTTTACTGTGTCAGTAAATCCTTTGTTCACAATGATTTGCTGTAAATTTATATATTAACTTGCATTTATTTTGTTAATAGTTTTTATTCAAATTCACTTACAAATCACAATCTTGTTTACCACATTTATTTCAGTATTTTGAGATTTGTGTCACTTTAGGAGTAAATACTTTCCTGTGGATAACATAGGCAATTTTTGAAGTTAAACTGATATCCTTTTAGTTGATAATCCAGTACTGGAGCTACACACCCACACATGAAATGAATGCAGTTGGTTCCAGTTATGAATTATTAATTATTGCTATGTACAAGGCTGGCTCCTGCCTTATACTAGTTTCTGTCAGGATAGGTTTTTGCTGTCCCACGTCATCGAGAAAGTAATAGTAAAAAAATTCTCACTAGTAATACTATTAATGAGTGTTAACAACACATTCTGTTAACAGTGTGTTGGCTTAAAGAATGCTTTTATTATGTGTTTTTTGTTTATTTGAAGGTATGTATAAGACTGAAAAAAACTGATACTCTGACTGCAACTAAAGATTATAAACAGTATAAAGGCTTTCAGTACAGCTTGATGGTGACTAATCAGCTAGATGATAAGGTGGGTCAAAGGATTGGTGGAGAAGGATAGTCTTAATCTAGAGTGATTTTTGTGGGGAAGAGGATGAGCCACCCAATTTGATATCTGAATCTGCAAAAGTTTAATAGACAGAGGGGTCTTGTTGTTTATAATGTGTATATATATGTGACAGGTACCTGTGCCTATTAATTTACACATTTATTGTTATGTGATAGTACAATGGCATTTGTTTATCTACCATAGATTGACTGTAGTATAATAACCATAGCAAATATTAGATACAAATAGTAAATAAAACAGATGATGCAATCACTGTATATAGTGTGTGTTTTTATATATATAAAATAGAGAGATATTATAAAAAAATACTGTATAAGGTACACATGTACACCTGGTACTTTACTCCTGCAGTTATTTGTGGAGCCAGTGCATATCCCAACAGAACCTGGGGCAGGGTGGGAACTAACTATGCACAGGGCGGCAGCGCACTTAACTGTACACGTAATGCACTCACCCACCATCACTCATATAGGGCCAATTTAGGGTCTTGAGTAAAAGTACCATGCATATATTATTAACTGAATTTTGAATTGTTGAGTGACTTGTACATATTGAGCTCTGTTATTGTTACCAAGTTATCAACTTTTAAGACTTTTGTAATATATAAGAGAGAGGTCAATTTGATAGGTTCTAACGTTTCATAACTTGTGAGACGTATGGTTGGATAAAGAAGTAAAACAGTAAATGAAAATTATGCACATATAGAGTTATTAGTTCAAATGAGAAACCAGTGTTTAAAGGTATACGCTAATCAGATGTGTGTGTGTGTGTTTTTTGTAATATAAAGTAGCAGGTACATTGGTTGGTTCCTTTGTAGTTAAGTTTGCTCTGATTGAAATGAATTGTGTAAAGATTAGTTTCTAATGATTTTAAGAGAAATAAATCAAAATAGAACCGGGGACAGGTTTAGCCATTCCTACCATTTATTGCTTGCGTGGAAGAAGTGGCACAGCATGTTTCAATGAAGTATGTAATCTTAAGGCGTAGGATGGAAAATGCTTTGGAATCATTTAAGGGTGTAATGGCTGTTTCATGTATAAATTTCCTTTATATCTCTTTCACTTTCAGTTGCCAGTTGGCTAAAGGAAGATAGTTTGCCAACAGTCACCTTCATGTATTATATTTATTTTGGAAAAATAAAGTAACTTGTGTATGCCAAGTTATCTGAAAAAAAAAAAAAAAATTAAATTTCTGACCTGGTGTCAGACCTACATTTATCATTTTTGGAACAGTAACAAGAGGCCTTGTTAGCCATTAAACTTCACATTTTCCAAAAGCTGAATTATTCATTTTTTCCTTAAAACTTATTGCCTAATTTGACAGAATTAAGTTTTAATTCATGTAGCAGTATTATGATTTAAATAGCATCAAAATATTTTGAGGTATGTGTCAGTTCTTAATGTGCCGATGTAATTTCTGCATTAAATATGGCAGTAGTTTTATTTTGAAATGTTTATTTTAACTACAGTGTATGAAATGTTTTTGGACATAAAGCATCTTTTTTTTTCATAGAATGTCAATTTGAAAATTTAAATTCAACACAATGACATAAATGAAGTTAAAATGTGTATGTTATTGTAATTGCATATTTGCAGAAATGAAATGCACAACCTACTGTAATACATTTTATGATTCCCATAGCACATTACATATTGTATTTATTGTAAAAGTAATTTCTATATTGAAGAAGTAACAATCATCTGTTTTTTTAAATTTGAAAAACGAAAACTGCAAATTAATTGTCTTGAATTCCTTGGCTTTTGTTTTCTTTGTATGGAGATGCTTGTTTCATGTTGTTTCATTCACATCTAAATGTAGTGTTTCACTTAAAGTTTCTGTAATATTTTACTAGTGATGTCTGAATTCACAAATAATTTGCAAAGAAATATACATTAGATAGATATTTAAAATTTGTATAGATTATCCTTAAAGATTCACTATTCACTAGGTCAGCACTTACGTAATGATTTATGCAGCTTGGATTATAAGCTTACAGTTCAATTTATTATCACTGGTGCCACATAAGAAGTTCTTTGCTAGACTGAGCAGAGGACAGGGTGTTTATTACTTGTTCCAGCAGTACATTGTCAACTTTTAAATTTGAAGATGTCAGACCAATGCTCTACAAAATTTTTAGACTATTTAGTAAGTTTACTGGTGATTAATATGTGATGTGTAATGATTGTAGTAAAGAGTCTAAAGTGCTAATAGTAGCCCTTTTTTTATTTAAAGTAAATTTTATTTTTATAGTAATAATGCTTTTTTATACTATTTCTCCTGCAGAGGTGTTAAAGTATAAGTAATGACAAATTTTATGTTTGGGTTGTCTACTGCTTATCTAAGCACACAGTACACTGGAGGTGTGTTACTGTTAATATTACTGTATAGAGTAATAGTTAAATGTCCATAAGACCATGTGACAGTCTGTCTACAGTTTGAGCCATCTTTTCCTATATTTTAAGGATCATGATAATAATCTGTGAACTAAAATCTGAATTGACCGCCATTCTAAAGTATAAAAAAAAATAAGTTCTGGCCTTGGTCATTTTATTTTTAGGTTTAGGTCTTTCTGTAATCAATTTTATTCACCCATCCTTTTTCTGAACCCTTCTCTTTCATCATTTGGTCAAAGTGAGCTAGAATCAATCACAGTAGCAGACAAAAGCTAACTCATAATGAATTGTGAATGAATCATATTATAGACTCATGCACATATGTCAGTTTGTTCACATTGGGCCAGTTTAGTTTCGCCAAATAAATACACATGCACATCTTTGGGAAGTAGGAGAAAGCCAGATTACCCAGAAATAGTGTTTTGACATTATTATGTACCTTTATTTTGCTGTGGCAACATTTCTTCAGTTGGCTTAGTTAAGCTTCATTTGTAACAATTAGGCATTAACGACATAATATCAGAAATAATTTAAATAATTTTACTTCATGTACAAATTTGTAGGAAATTGACCAAGAGAAAGATGGAAAATAAGAACATTATATTGTCCTGTAGAATGTTATGTTGATTTATTGTAGCCTTTATGAATCTTGACAAAATGTTGGATTCCCTAATATTTGAGGCTGTGTTGGCTTAATAAATAGCTATTTTCACTGCATAACATGCACAACAGGGCTCACAATATATTTTATACATTTCAGGACGTCTTGCATTCCTGAAAACTTAATTATAGTATCAACTTGGTTGAATATTTTTAGTATAAATGCAGACACTTAAACTGCAATTATTTAAAGACATCAAAACACAATTTAACAAATAGCAAAACTCCCTAAGATCCTGATGCTGTGGTACTGTATTTTCAAGTAGTTAATCAAGCAGATCATTTTATGTGGCAATTTACATTGTAGAAATCATGTACAGCACAGCAGATTTAAATAGTGCGCTTGGTTTACAATGAAAATTTTTTTTTTTTTTTTTTTTTTTAAAGTGAGTCTGAACTTCCTGAAAGTTTTTTTTGTGCTTCTGATGTATGACACAACACAGCTAACATCTGTCACTAGCAGCTAGGCTAATGTTTTTGTTTTTTAAATAACTTGGATATTGCATGTTTTCTCTTTTAATATGGTACTTTTTGGTGAAATGTGATTCATTACCTCATCCGCCTAATGTTGAAACATTGATATTTATATTAAAGCCACAATAGAGTGTCTGTTTATAAGCAATTCTTGTCTTATTCACCAATGTGAAAAAGACGTCATTAAAATTTTTTAAAGTACTCAACAGTTTTATGTGGGTTTTCTTCCACTTCATAGTGTTTTAAATAAATACTTATGGGAGAAGCAGTGGTTCCTTTCAGCTCTGTAATAAGAAAATCCAAGTTCAGAAAATGGTGGGATAGATAAACCATATAACACATTGTCACAGATTATTCAGACTGAGATGCATCATGGGTTTTAATAGTAATGAAAGTATTTCTTCTTTATGCTACATAAGATTAAAAACAATGTTTAGGTGGCAATTAAGATAGAAGTATATTTTCCTGTGTAAAATGAAAAGGCTAAAATCAATCTTAAATAGTAATTACTACATAGTTAATCTTCCATTAAACGTTTGAACCATTGTACAGTCATATTGTCATGGTAAGATTACTGCACCTCAGTTAATACAGTTTACCTTTTGATTGAGCTGTCTTCATCTTGCATTGTTCCCAATTTCAGCATATGGAGCATTTCTGATTTTAACAAGGAGTTTGTTCATGAACTTTAGCTATTTTCATTGAAACATTATTCAATGATTTGCATTTTCATTTATTCTGTGTTTAATTTCATAATGTTTAATACCATAAATAGTTTCTACTACTACTTTTAAGGTTTGAGTTCATGCAGTTCTGCATTTCAGAGTTCATTAATCTCTGGTCACTAATGAGTTTTTAAAACATTATTCACTTGAGGTTTTTCATTGATCACTAAATCAATATTTATTGTGTATTGTGCTTTTTGGTTAGATCACCATCGCAGTTGTTGAAGATAAAAATAAAAACAAAATACAACATAGATTGCATAAAGTGTAAAACAGAATTAGATAAATATTTATTAACAGTGTAGATACCTAACTAAAATAATGCTTTTAAAGTTTTTTTGTGAAGACAACAAACTTAGCTAGCATAGTGTGATCTCTGCATGCTTAATTTTGCTGGTATAAAAAAAATTCCCATTTCAGAATTGTGTGTTGTATTTATTTGCGGTTGCCATCATTCTAAGATTTTTACAAAAGCTGGTTTTATTTAGAAAAATAAGTGCCCCTTATTACTCTTTACATGCCTCCATAACATTTATGTGCATTTTTTATTATGGCCTACTTGGAGTTCTTTTGCTACTTGTATTTTAAAGGCTGATTACTACCTGTGCCAGTACAACACCATTAATGATGCTTCAGATACAAGTATTCAGCTCTGCCTGTCATGACAGTATGTGCATTGCAGAAGAGAAAACTGTGTAACATTTCAGGGTCATGACTTGCTGTTTGTTTCCATTCATAGCAAATTAAGTGATTTTTAAAACTGCCACCTGCCAAAGTTTTGCCATGCATTAGATGTGAGCACTTTACAGCTTCCCAATTCTGGGTCACTTCATGTGCCCCTGTGTGTCTCTAGCACTTTTCTTTGAAAATGGATCACATTTAATATTTCAGAGGGCATTGTTTCGTTGGTGTTTGATTTTGCTGTGTCTTGTAACAAGTATTTCTATTTCTTTATTTTTGTCTTAGCATTCTGTTGGATGTCAAAAAGACTGTTTATCATGTATCCATACTTTTGAAAGCAATGGCTGTGAAGAAAGCTCGAATCTCATCCTTTGACTGACCATAAGCTTTGAAAATGATAATTAAACTGCAGCAACCACTGTCATGCCCTGTCTTCACCCTACAGTAGCTGTTGTGTGTCTTCAGGGACAGCTTATAGTCAAGTGGAAAAAAAAATGCATCTAATACCACCCAGTATTTAAAATCTTAATGATCGGAGCCAGCACCCATTTGATGGCATAAAGAGAGGAAAAAAAACATTTTAATCAAGCTTTTTATAATGCTTTTCTCTGAAAAGTGTAGTCATCTGACAATTATTATAACTTAAAATGCTGAATTTTATTTCAAGTTCGATCTCATTTGAAATTTCTAATAAACAGTGTCCATTTCACTTCTTAATTCAAGTTGATGTCTCCATGTTTACTTTTAAATGCAGCCTTCTATATGGGTACATTAATGGAGCTCATTTTCTCTACTGGTTTTTCTTCTCATTGAGGTAAAAAAAGCCCTTACTGTCACTCCAAGCAATTTTTCTCAGGGTTTCAGTAAAACTTTCAAATACATTGCTAACTGATTCTTTTATGTTTCTGGCACCTTTGTTGTGTGTCCCTGAATCTATTTTACCTTGAGTGAGAAATGCCTAAAGTGCAGTGCCAGACTTGGGGAAAAAAGGATGATACAGGATTGAAGACAGACAAGAGTAGAGCACTGTAACAGAATCTTAAGGCACCACTGCAGAAGCATTTCTTTTCAGAAAATGCATAAAAAAAGAGTTTAAAAAAGTACATATACAGTTGCAGTAATATCTTTTGTTCATCCTCTTTTTTTGGAGCTACAGAAGCTTATGTACCTGACTTGCATTTTGTACTTTATTCTTAGCTCAATAATTCATTAATATCTGGCTTTAATCCAAAATAAGGATGAAAGAAATATTTCAAAAATATTCTTCCTGTCAGTTTCAGTTGAACAATTAGGCACATTCAAACAAAAATAAGCTGGAGCAGCAGATGGTTCATTTTATTTTCTTTCCTCCGACTTCTCAAATTTAACAAGCAATTTTTTTTTTTTTATCCCAAATCAATGTTTCTAAGGGATTCTAATTAAAAGATGTTAAGTTTGTGCATTTTTTTTAAAAAGTAGCCTTTTTTACTATTGCACAATATATTAATACATACATTTATTGCAAAATTCCATTATTGTATTTGATAATAAATTCCTTAAATGTGTTTATGTTCACCCTGCAATGGATTGGCAACCTGTCCATGGGTTGTTCCTGCCTTGTGCTCGATGTTTACTGGAATAGGCTGCAGCTGCCTAGCGACCCTGCCTAGGATAAGTGGGTTAGGAAGATGGAGGATATGGTAAGCTTCATGTTTGCAGTGTAATTATTTTATCCCTCTACTTTCACTTAGCCCTTTTAAAATTCATTTGGTACCTGGAGATTTTAATTCCCAACACTACATTGGCTATGTGTTATCTAGTAGAGGTAAAAGCTTCCATTTTGGTGTGGTTTGTTAATTTTGGTGTAACAGCTCCACAAGGAACTGTACTGGCTCACTTCCTTTTTACTCTATACACTTGAGACTTTAGATACAATGCTGAATCATGTCACGTACAGACATTTTCTGATGACATGGCCCTATTTGGGTGTATCAACATTGGAGGGGGGAATTCTTACAGGACTTTGAATAGTGCAAATTGAACCACCTCAGTAAGACAAACAGGTAATGAAAGACTTCAAGAGGGTCAAGCCCACTATGCCGCAGTTCTCATTTATGGTGAAGGTGGTGATGACATAAAGATATTTTAAAGTGCATCTGAACTAAAGACTTGAGTGAAGCATCAACACAATGGATGTATACAAGCTGCTCACCCTGGACAGTGACTCTCACCCCCTGTATGAGGTTTTGGCTGAATAGAAGAACACATTTGGTAAT
Source organism: Erpetoichthys calabaricus (assembly GCF_900747795.2). Taxonomy (NCBI): domain Eukaryota; kingdom Metazoa; phylum Chordata; class Cladistia; order Polypteriformes; family Polypteridae; genus Erpetoichthys; species Erpetoichthys calabaricus. The sequence continues at coordinate 20,992,812 of NC_041409.2, read as the reverse complement.
GGACTAAGACAATTGTGTTGCTCCAGTGAGTGCTTTTTAATGTTGTTTCTACACTTAGCCATCAGGCTTTATAATGAGTTGCCCCTCAGCTGAAGAGGCATTGTTCCTGTTGTACTGAATGGTACTTAGCTGGTGTAGGAGACATCTTAACCAGCAATGACGCTATGTGCAATATAGAGTGTCAACATACTGTTCTGATGACTAACATTATGTAGTGCATAACTGTAACATACAAGTATGTACAATTTTAATCAATTTATATTTAGTAAACACCTAAACTATGGTAATTTACTTATAGATAATTCATGTTATGTTTGTATTTGTATGTTGTTAGCATACTTAAGATTTTTATATTTTCTTATTTGCATTGGTGATGAACATGTTGACAGACGAGATTAGACAGGAGTCCCCATGGACTATGATGTTTGCTGATGACATTGTGATCTGTAGTGATAGTAGGGAGCAGGTCGAGAGACCCTGGAGAGGTGGAGATATGCTCTAGAGAGGAGAGGAATGAAGGTCAGTATGAACAAGATAGAATGCATATGTGTAAATGAGAGGGAGGTCATTGGAATGGTGAGGATGAAGAGAGTAGAGTTGGTGAAGGTGGATGAGTTTAAATACTTGGGATCAACAGTTCAGAGTAATGGGGATTGTGGAAGAGAGGTGAAAAAGAGAGTGCAGGCGGGGTGGAATGGGTGGAGAAGAGTGTCAGGAGTGATTTGTGACAGACGGGTATCAGCAAGAGTGAAAGGGAAGGTCTACAGGACGGTAGTGTGACCAGCTATGTTATGTGGGTTGGAGACGGTGGCACTGACCAGAAAGCAGGAGACAGAGCTGAAGGTAGCAGAGTTAAAGATGCTAAGATTTGCACTGGGTGTGACGAGGATGAGTAGGATTAGAAATGAGTACATTAGAGGTAGGGAATCCATTCCCGGACGGGTTTATCCATTCCCGGGAATTCGGGAATCCCGCATGTCATTCCCGGGGGTGACACAGTGCACGGGCATCTCACATGTGAACGGTTTTAGAACAACCGACACTTATTTTTAATAAAACTACTGCAATATGTTGACACAAATAAAAGACTAACCTTATCTACAAGCAGTTCATTCTGTCATATAAGTACATGAATCTTTAGTTGCGGTAATATGAGCGTAGAAGGCACAACATGTCCAGCGTGTGGTCGTCCAGGCGAGAGCGCACCTTTGTGCAGAGTACGCCAGCCACTGAGAAAGCACGCTCTGCTTCCATTGAAGTAGGCGGCACAGTCATCAGATACTGATAGACTTGTTCTAAACAACGCCCGCGCTTGCCGTTGCTCTGAAACACTGCCATTTCAGCTTTCACTGATGCATGCAGTTTCTTGTTATCATTCTGTGATGGCAAGTTTCTTGGCACAGATAATGTGGATGCAACAGACTGATGCATTGCAATTTCAAGTTGCTGTTCAAAGCTGTTGTCTGATGAAGTACAAGCTGCAGCAATGGCGCCACCTTAATTATTTTCAACTATAACTGGTATTTCTTGATCGATTTTTACACGCTATATATGCGAGCTTGGCCATTCCCGTTTTCCTGGGAATTCCAGCAGTTTCATTCGCAGGAATGCGGGAATGAAAAATGGGAGCCCGGGAATGGATTCCCTAATTAGAGGGTCAGCTCAAGTTGGACGGTTGGGAGACAAAGTCAGAGCGGCGAGATTGCGTTGGTTTGGACATGTGCAGAGGAGAGATGCTGGGTATATTGGGAATAGGATGCTAAGGATAGAGCTGCCAGGGAAGAGGAAAAGAGGAAGGCTTAAGAGAAGGTTTATGGATTTGGTGAGAGAGGACATGCAGGTGATGGGTGTAACAGAACAAGATGCAGAGGACAAAGATATGGAAGAAGATGATCCGCTGTGGCAACCCCTAATGGGAGCAGCCAAAAGAAGAAGATACTTAAGATTTTTATAGTTTGTATTATATGCATATTTGTGCCTTTTTTGTCGTTTTTTTTGTCTGTTGCCGTAACCCTGCAGATTCCTTTAGGATTATCAAAGTATCTTTCTATCTATATATGTGCCGTAGTTATCTATACTGTAGAGCTAAAAGACTTGGTGTAAGCTGGTATCTGTTATACTTGTGTGAAATTATTTCCTTTTAAGTAGAGAATTGTACTTGGAGCAGTCAGATGTGGTCACAGAGTATAGTGTGGGTAATGGAATTCATCCATCCATCCATCCATTTTCCAACCCGCTGAATCCGAACACAGGGTCACGGGGGTCTGCTGGAGCCAATCCCAGCCAACACATGGCACAAGGCAGGAAACAATCCTGGGCAGGGTGCCAACCCACCGCAGGACACACACAAACACACCCGCACACCAAGCACACACTAGGGCCAATTTAGAATCGCCAATCCACCTAACCTGCATGTCTTTGGACTGTGGGAGGAAACCGGAGCGCCCGGAGGAAACCCACGCAGACACGGAGAACATGCAAACTCCACGCAGGGAGGACCCGGGAATCGAACCCAGGTCCACAGATCTCCCAACTGCGCGGCAGCAGCGCTACCCACTGCGCCACCGTGCCGCCCTAAAGGAATTCATCTAGAAAAATATGTTGCATAAAAAAGAAAATACACAAAATAAAAATATGACATTGGTAATGTTATGAACTGTGAAAGCTACACTGATATGCCACCTTATACTAGATTGGCATATTCAATTGTTTCTGAAGAACCTGATAATAGGATCCTGGAAGTTTTACATATCTAAATACCAAGTGTTTCCATTGGACACACCTTCACCAGAGTAAATGATGTGTTAGATACAATAGTATTTTTAGGCAGTGCAGACAAAAAAAGCATAATAAAACATTCTCGTTTTTTCATTGTTGAACTTTTTAATTATTATTTCTTTATTACATATACATTATTGAATTAGTATAGTGTCCTATTCACGTGTGTGAGATAACATAAGTATAATAATGTACAATGGATTTTTATTATTATTTTTTAATTTTGGTAATGTCGTCTTATGCATAATTTAACAATTAAACTTTACCTTAGGAATGTATGTAAATGTAAAATGACTTCTATATAGGATTCACTACTATTTCGGTTTTGGGCAATTGCAGTAGGTCTTGGAATGTATTACCTGTGGGTACTTTGGGACTCTTGTACTATTAAAGATTACCACACATGATAATTTACTTCAATTAAAAGATAAGGAGTATCAGACCTCAGGAATTAACTATAATCCAAAATAGTAGATTTTCAGCCCTTTTAAATGTTGGTAATTGTGTTTGGTGAGAAGCCTAAATCTCCACTACTGTGGAAGAGCTAAAACTTGGAGAGCAGTAGATCTACAACCCTCAAAAATAGTAATTTTAGATAGTTGGCTGATACATAGTTCTCTAGAGAGTCCAGGTGGTTTGCTAAACTTCAACTGTAAATCTGAGAGAGTTGTAAAATGCCTATTTAAATATAAGTTGTGAATTTGTGTACCTTTAGTGCAAACTAATAGTTAATTAAAAGCTAGTGGTTTTTTTTTTATATATATACCAGACATAGATTCAGACTTTGACTAAATGCAACTAGAAGTTAATTTTAATCTGGTTATCTTTGGCAACAGTAGCTTAAACATATATAGAACTGTTGTAATATCACCACTTATTTCTTTTATAATATTAGAAATGTTATGTATGCGTTGAGCTTACTTAGTACTTTACTTTTTTGAGGAAAAGATGAAAAAAAAGTAATTTCAATAAAGATTACAGCTGGGCATTTGTTCATATTCTTTTTTTATTCTTTGAGATGAGGTCTGTCAGTTCCAACTCCCTGTCAGTGTGTTTCTTCTTATGTGTCAAAAATTATATATATCATTTGGCATCTCAAGTATGCCATGAAAGATTCCCATTGAGAAATGCGGATTGGAGGTAATTTGAATGAACATGTATACAAATGTATAAACAAATACACTATATCATTAAATAAACTAAGGTATTTTCAAATTATTTTGCAATATTTACCCATCAGAGTCCAGGAATAACCTAATAGGCGTGACATCTGACAAAAATAAGTTACAATCACTATCACAGTTTTCAGTTTTTTGATCTATATAATACCAGTCTTTGTGACTGTGCATTAGATTAAGTAGGTAATGCGAATATAATGTTATACCTGTGCAGTGTGAAAAATGTCCAGGATGCAGGAATTCGCCAGTGCCATCACTAGTAGTGATGTTAGGGTTTCTTTGAGGAAATATATTTCAAAGTATTATTAAATATTAAAATGTTTTATTAAAAATATTTTTATTGCAGTATCAGTTTTTCCCAAAAACATGTAAAAGAAAACTGTAATAGTTGATAACCTTACATACCTATTCCTCTTTCAAATAGCAATGCCAAAGTGGTAAAAAGCAGGTTTTGGTTTCTAGAAATAGTTCCCTCCTCTGCTATTTTTGCTAAAACCACTCAGGTTTTTTAAGGTCAGTCAGTCTTGTTTTAATCTTTACAGTCTGGGATGTTAAGATTACACATACAGCTGTAACACTGTGTACACTTCGCGAGCCAATGTGTGTTGTCTGTATTCAGTAAAAATAATTATTGTCGTAGTAGAAAACACTTTCTAAGCTCCTTTTTCACATGCATATTTAGATAAATGTGGTTTTTACTGTAAGTTGCTCATCTGTTAAACCCATTATTAAGGGGTGGAAATTAACAGGGATGCAACAATATGATGTTGTGTCAATATAATGATAATGTATTTTTTAATGCAGTGAGATATTAGAATAAGTATTATGAATAATTTCTGCAGTATATTGCTCTTTTGCCATTTACTTTTGTATGTTTTTATTCCCTAGTGTTAACAACTACCGTTCTGGATAAAAATGAGTCAGACTGTTGCAGCTAAGAAAAACCTTTGAGTTAATTTATCCATTTGAAATGTAGTATTCTAGTATCAAGTATTTCGGCAGTCTTCACAGTCAGACTGAGAATACTCTTACAGTACACAACACATTTTAACACATTGGGTATATTTAGATGTTAATGATGTCTTGATTAATAATAGTAAATTATTTGTAAAATGTTCATATGGTACATTCATCATGAAAAAACAGTTGAAAACTAAAATTTCCATGTTAATTAGTAGTGTGTGTTCCTCATCTCTCTCCTTGATTATGTTGGCTGTTTTAAAATATATCATCCTTTTAGTGATCTTGTTTGCTGAAGGTAACTAGTGTTGTGTAAAGACAAGATGATGGGAATTCTAAATATCCCACAAGATTCCTTGCCACCGAACAACGGTTAAAAAAACGCTGACTGGAGACATTCAGATTTTTCAATTTAATTCCATTACAAAACTGAATGTACTTGAAATTTTGGTACAATTCTGATAGTTCTATTTTAGAGTATGTCAGGTTACTTAAATGAACATGGTCAGTGTACTTTCAAAGTAGTTATAAAAGTGCTAAAATTAATTTAAAATTAATTTTTAATCCTATCTGATCAAACAGTTTTTTTTGGCATTATTGCATCTAAATTACATAAGTGAAGATAAATGGCTGTTATCCTTGTTATGTACTAAATGAGCTGCAAATGGCTGAAGAGAAAGGAGTGTAAAACTCAATTTTTTAAAAATAAAGTATATGATTAAAAAAACTTTTGCTTATACCAATATCAACTAAATAAAGCATAAAAATTGAATATTTAGGAATTACTGTCCAAAAACTGGATTTTACAGTGCAAAGTCCAATTTGTGATACACAGTGCTGGAATCAATTTTCTTTTGTGCCCCATTCTGTTGGCTATTATTGTACGAAGTTTAGATGGCAAATCCCATAGCACTGCAAAGTAATACTGTTTGGCTCAAGGTGCAGTCTTTCAAAACAAGCATTACAGTTTCAGTTTATTTATATTTTTATATTTTAATAAAGGTAGAAAATTTTGTTGGTTTCATTCTGTTAATTTTAGCAAGGAAAGAGCAATTGGGCACAAAAGTATACGGTACCTGAATGTTAAAGTCATGTTTACTGTCATATACAGTACCTAGTCTAGTTACAAAAGTAACAACAGGCAACAAAAGAAAAAGAACAAAATGCAGACTTACAAACTGAATGCACAGCAATTGGGCACAAAAGTATACGGTACCTGAATGTTAAAGTCATGTTTACTGTCATATACAGTACCTAGTCTAGTTACAAAAGTAACAACAGGCAACAAAAGAAAAAGAACAAAATGCAGACTTACAAACTGAATGCACAGCATACATTCAAAAATAATCATGCAATTTTAATTATAAATGGCAGCTGAATAATCTTGTGACCTTTATCTGAATCTGTTGGTGTAAGTGCTAATTGTCCCATAAGTTTTTCTAGAAAGAAGGATTGAGAGAAAAGTAACTACTCATGATGGTGGAAGTCTTTAATTGACTGCTTGCTTTTTTTATGACTATGTGTGTCATTCTGCCTCCTTGGCAGAAGGAACCCGTGTATCAGTAATATTTTGAGAGGAGTCGATGGCAGTACTGGTCTGTACTGAGAACTGAGAAGGATGGCTCTGAGGGCGGATACGAAGGCATTTGTTAGAGAAATCTGTGAGAATGTGACATACCTTCCATGGTCTAGTTACCCATGTCCTGCTTACAGAGAAATCAAAGCATTATGCACATCCAAAACTGTTCCTTGGAGGGTCGCAGTCAGGGAGGCTGATGGAACTGTCCTTACAGATGACACTGCAGTTGTGACCTGCTGGGCTGGCTACTTTGAGCAGCTATCTAAAGCTGATCCTCTGGCTAGGATGTTGGACATCACTGTGTCCACGGTTCTTGAGGCTGATCCTCCAGTTATTTGTGAACCACCTAACCTCACTGAGATTGCACAGCTGGTGAACCATCTGAGGGTAGGGAAGGCTGCAGTAATCTGTGATATCCGGGTGAACTTCTCCAGGCTGGTGGTAAGGCTGTCCTCCTGGTATTGCAAGCAAAAAAATCTGTTGAAGAGAGATTCACTGATCTTGACTTTGCTGTGATGTTCGCAAAGTCAAGGAAGGCTCTGATTGGGACTTAGTGAGAGTTAGTGAGGTGTCTGGGCTTGTGAGTGTCCTGATAAAAACCAAGATCCAGGCCTTTAATGACCTCTTGGGAACAGCCTCCACCAGTGTGTCTGTCTGTGGATAGAGTGTCAACCTTGTTGACAGGTTTACTTACCTTGGCAGCGAAATTAATTTCTCTGGTGACTCTTTTTATCAAATCAGTAGATGGATTGGGAGAGCATTTGGTTGGGGGTGGGAGAGAGATTTGGTCTTGAGGTCACTGGAAAGGGGTATGTGGCACTCCTGATTCCTATGCAAAAGGACAAAGGTCCAAGTCTTGAGTCCTGGTGCTTCCTGTTTTGCTATATGGTTTTGAGTCATGGACACTATCCAGTGACCTGAGACGAAGACTGGACTCCTTTGGTACTGTGTTGCTTTGGAGAATCGTTGGATACCGCTGGTTTGACTTTGTATCGAATGAGTGGTTGCTCACAGAGTCCCAAATGAGGCACATTACTTTCATTGTGAGGGAGCATCAGTTATGACACTGTGGCTATGTGACATGATTCCCCGAGTGTGATCCTGCTCAGAGGATACTCATTGTTTAGGACCCGAGTGGCTGGACCAGGCCAAGGGGACGCCCATGTAAAACCTGGCTGTGGCAGATAGATGCCTGGAGGGTTGCCAACCAGGATTCTGTGCAGTACTAGTGCATGCTCCCCGACCTGACCTGACCTGACCTGTAATGGTCTGTGTTCCCCAGCGGAATGGGTGCAATACCAGGATGTTATGTTGGCAGTGAGCAGAGTCTCCAGTGTGTTCCTATTAAATTTGTCAAGTATAGATTTGTAAGATATTTTTTTTAAACTTACAGCAGCAGTAAATTATGCATTTTGACTAGGAGTGGTAGATTTTGGTATTTACATTCAATTTTTCAGTTGAAATTTGTTCATTTGTTCCATTCTTTCACTTTAAGAGGAACACAAAAGCAACCTTCCCAGAATATATCTACTTGGTCTCATTTTTTGATTCATCTTTAATTTATTTTTAATGAACAATATTTTCTCTATATGGATGTAAAGGTAAATACATGGTTCATACTGCATGAAAATGTCTTGACTCTCTTAATGTATTTTTTTTCACCTAATCTAACGGGTATAAGCAATGCTTTACTTCGTAACTTAATCACTGAGATCCAAAGGTTAATCTGCTGTTTGACTGGCATTAACTAACAAAAATATTTGATATTACCTGAAAATGCAAGAGATTATTATTAATTATTTGTTGTAACTGGCAGTACCAGTAGTGCTTTTGCTTTTTTATATTCGTTCTAGGTAATCAGTTGAATGTGTAGCCATACTCATGCTTATAATGTAATTGCTGTGAATGCTAATTTTGTTACGTTACATACCAAAAAATATATTAAGTTAATGTAGTACTCTACCTATGGTTAAAAATTGCACATTCTCCTGTACGAGTTGTGAGTTTTTTCTGAATTTGGAGTTCTTTGCAGTTTGATTTTTTTTTTTTGATTATGAGCTTATTTGGAACATGAGTGCCTGTTAAGTCCCCACCATTCCCTTCTCTAAAGTCATTTACATTTATTTCTAAGTTACTGTATGTAATTGAATAAGAATTTGTAAAAGTGATGATCTTGGCATGACAGTGGCTGTTGAATATAAAATAATTTTCCTTGTTTTCGTCTCTTCTGTGAGCAGAAAATATGCAGCAGTATGTGATAGCAATGAAAATTTGGTTTACCTCATTTACATACTCATAAAGCAAATTGGTGCAGTAGGCAGACATTTGTACATAATGAAATGTTATTTATAGAGAAAGGAAAAAAAAAACAGATTCATGTCCTGAAATTTATTTCCTAAACACAATTCATTATAACTGCACTAGGACGAACGATACACTAGGGTCGAAAATATAATTATAGAGAAATAGGAATGAAATGTAAGTAATCCCTTCTGAAAAAGTAACACTAGAGCATAATGGAACTTGTTTGTTATTCTGAGATTATGTGTATATTGACAAAAAAAATGTAAAACCTTAATGTGACATTGTTTAATTGCAAAGTTAATAGAATTATTCAGTTTCCTTGACTCACAGCCCAAGCCTTCTCAAAGGACAAACTGTGTATTACTGGGAATGCCTTTTTAAATATTATTATTATTTCTTAAACTATAACTAAAGATCCAGTTCAAGAAACTTTGATTTGGTTCATATAGTTCTGGTTCAGATTATGATAACCCATTGATGTCTTTTAAAAAAACTGAAAACCAAGTGAGTGGTCTGGTTTAATAATGTGCACCCATTTTTTGAACCTGCGTATTCCAATGAAAGTTTAAGGGAGCAGCAGATTAAAGGAATGCAGTTTTGGAAAGAAACTTAGATTGGACATACACGCTCACACTCGCTCACATTGGGCCAATTTAGAATCTTGCTTGTGTTTGAATGAGTTGTGAATCCTTGACATAATTTACTTAGCTGGGAAAACTGAAAGGAAGCTCATGTTTTCATGAGACTGAAGTGTATGTCTATTGCCACGCACTCATCATTATCTGCTGAAAAGGTGCGGCAAGTTTGCATCTTCATGATGATTGTCAACAAATTACATCTAACTCCACACTACATTTTGCCATCATTATTTAGCAACAGTGTTTTTCGCTGTCATCATATGGTCTTTGGCCTAATATGTTAAGCACCTGTGACAAAATTGTTTGGTTTGGATCTATATGAAGCAAGGGGACATACTTAACGTTTGTTTTTGTGGTGTTAACAAAGGACAGCCATTTTTTTGACTGAGTACACTTAATGTCATTGTACTGAAAAGCAAGGAATTTTATAGGAAATGGCAGATCCTTGTGTTATTACAGTATGCTCTCAAAGTATTTATCTGCTGAAATTAATTCCTTTTCAGCACATTAATAAATACCTTTTGCAGTGTTAAATTTAAAAGTTTATTGTTAAACAAATGAAGTAACTCTAGTGCCACAGTTGCGTTACAGAGAAAAAAAATAGTTATGTAAGAATAGAGCATGATAAAATGGATACAACACAACATCTTCACATAATCATTTTTCACTATATACACTACAAGAATGAAGGATTCATTAGAATTTTTCCAGTTAAGCATTTGTCCGGTCAGGGTAAAAGCTTTTGTGAATTGTAATGTAATGGCATATATTACATTTTTATTTTTTGGTCAAATAAACACATTTAAATGTCATGTTCAGTGACTTTATCATAACAGAAAAATTATGCCCTTGAAATTTGGCACTTAATTCAAGTGACTGGTAGGCTTGAAGACTCTGATCATTAGTCATTTTTACATGCACGTACTAGGCTTTATGTCCTATGACCATATGTAGTTATCCATTTTGCTGAATGTTGGCTGTCTAAATCGTACACTGATGTAAATGTCTGTTAGCACTGGCAGGACTCATTAATTGGTATCTAATGAAAGAAGACATGAGGGGGCATGCCTACTGTACTTAGCTTGTCCTACAGTCAAAATATGTTATGTGCTTGGTTACAGACATCAAGATCACAGCGCTATATTGATTAATTTTAAAAAAAGAGTGATGTGCGTTGGAATGGTGATCGCATCATAGAAAGACCGTGACACTTGCTGTTAGATCCTGTCCCCTGCTGCTGCCTGTCTGTTTATCTAAGTAAGTGAGGTCTGTCAGGAAATGGGCTCACTTGAGTGCACCAATCTTTAGGTGTATAATATTTTTTTATGATCATCCACTTGCTAATAAAATTTGAATAATTTATTTCCATGGAATAGCTCTGTATTAAAATGTGAGCACAGAAAATTGATACTCACTGAACTAGGCAAATGGTGCTTTTGGAGCCATACCAGAAGTTTCCAATATGTGTACAGATCCATCCATCCATTTTCCAACCCTGCTGAATCTGAACACAGGGTCACGGGGATCTGCTGAAGCCAATCCCAGCCAACACAGGGCACAAGGCAGGAACCAATCCTGGGCAGGGTGCCAACCCACCGCAGTGTGTACAGATCTCACATAACTATACATAACCATATACTCAGATTTGCAGATTGAACAATAACTGTCCCTCTTTTGCTAATAACTAGTGGAACATGGAGGTTCACTCAACCTTCACATCCTAAATTATTGGTCATGCAATGGGATGCTGGTGCCTGGTCTGTCTCGATTGCTGGCAGGTCATTGTGATACTGGGTTACTTTGCCATTATATAACAAAATACAGCATTATAGATTTTAATGAAAAGTAAAGTGAGAGTCTCGCAACCACCCACACAAAATCTACCGTCTTTGAATTGCCTGACTTGAAAACGGCAACACCAAGTTTGCAATCGAGGGCGCACGTGGGATTCCCTTTTCAGATCTAGTGTGGCCCTCCTGAGCAGTGCATAACAATCATGATGAGCATTATGTTTAGTGAAAATTGTATTCCTGATTTTGATCTTTTTTTCCCTTTTCTAGATTACTGTGTCTACATTTTAAGGGGACAGATAGTAATGAACATTTCGTACCTCTTCCCTGGTGTGTGCTGCATGACCACGACTGAGAAAAGCACAAAGTGGACCTCATTTTAATATGGGCAGAGACCTTCAACAACATCAACCACAATTTTATTTCTATAGCACATTTTCATACAAATAATTTAGCTCAAAGTGCTTTACATGATGAAGAAAGAGAAAAAGGACAAAATAAATAAGAGTTATAATTAACACTAATTAACATAGAATAAAAGTAAGGTCTGATGGCCAAGGAGGACAGAAAAAACAAAAAAAAAAACTCCAGATGGCTGGAGAAAAAAATAAAATCTGCAGGGGTTCCGAGACCACCCAGCCCCTCTAGGCATTCTACCTAACATAAATGACATCAATCATTCCTCATTGTATTCAGGGTTCTCATGGAAGAATTTGATGATGATGGTCATGTGTACTTCTGGCCTTTAATCCATCAATGTGAGGACATCACGGTGCTTTGATCAGGTGGTGGCACAGATCGCCACCACGGAAAACCGGAAAAAGAACAGAAGAAAAAGTAGATTTTGGAGCCACCATGAATAATAATGATAATTAATTGAATATACAGAGCCTCAGGATTAAAGTAAGATGAAGTTATGAGAAAGCCATGTTAAAGTAATGTGTTTTCAGCTGTTTTTTTTTTTTCAAGTGCTCCACTGTATTAGCCCGGCAAATTCCTATTTGCAAGCTATTTTAGATGTTAGGTGCATAACAGCAGAAGGCCGCCTCACCACTTCTTTTAAGTTTAGCTCTTGGAATTCTAAGCAGACACTTATTTGAAGATCTAAGGTTACGATTTGGAGTGTAAGGTGTAAGACATTCTGAAATATAAGATAGAGTGAGATTATTTAAAGCTTTATAAACCATAAGCAATATTTTAATGTCAACTCTAAATGACGCAGGTAACCAATGTAGTGACATCAAAACTGGAGAAATGTGCTCAGATTTTCTTTTCCTAGTTAGGATTCTAGCAACTGCACTCGTTGCAATCAATTGATGTCTTTTTTGGGTAGTCCTGAGAGGAGTGCATTACAGTAATCTAGCCGACTGAAAACAAAAGCATGAACTTATTTATCGTCATTTTGCAATGTTATACTTTTGCTATATTTCTTAAGTGGAAAAAATGCTGTCCTAGTAATCTGATTAATATGTGATTTAAAACTTAGGTCAGAGTCAATAGTTACTCCTAAATTCTTTACCTCCGTCTTGACTTTTAATTCTAATGCATCAAGTTTATTTCTAATAACCTCATTATATCCATTATTGCCAATCACTAAAATTTCTGTTTCAAGCCCCATTACTGAACTGGAACTGTTCAGGTTGCACATGTTCACACACACACACACACACACACACACACAGACACTCAAGGGTTTAGAGAAAACTGCAGGGTGTATTGGTCCAGCCCCTCACACGGAAACAGGCTGCCAGCACAAGACACAAAGACAGTTTCACGTACTTGAAGAAGCATTAGTTTTCTAGATAAGAAATTTCACTGAGCAAATGATTGAAAATTGGAAAAAAAGTACTTAAGGAGACAAAGCTGAGGGTTGTTCTAAACATTTCAATATTAACTCTTTGAGGGCTGAATATTTTTTCCAAAAAAACTCAGTTTTCTGGAAAGCACACAAAGCAATGGTCTCACACATACAGTAAGTTAACATAAAACATCAGTTGCTATGTGCTGTGGCTGCTGTTCGCGCATGTTCAGCATCTCTGGCAGCAGTGGGGGCACCCTGTTGGTCAACAGGAATGCACGGTGGGCCAACTGCCTTCGCACAGCAGGTGGGTGGTGGTGACAGTTCCAGTGTGACTCAATGTGGTTTGTACCTCTTGTCATCATAAGTGGTGGTCCTCCCAGGCAAACGCTGCTGTAGGTGCATCAGCTACACGACAGTGTTCAGCACCACAATCAGCTGGGGACCGATTGAGATGATGTTGGTACCTCACTTTCGTTTTTTGAATATCCATCTCCAGATCACCTGCATCAAACTCGGAATCCGACAGGTCAGAGGCCTATTCAACAAAATTACGTAAAACGTCCATGGAGTATTTTGCTATGCACATTTGCTTTGGTCTCTCGCCAGATGTCGATGCCATTTTAGAAGCTGTATACTCTTCGCTACTCATAACCGCGAGATTCAATCAACAAAGCTATGTAACTTTCCTTCTAGCAAAGAGAGTCAAACTAAACTGTAAAGGTGAGTTTTGTTGCAGTTTATAGCTGATTACCGTCCTCTACTCCTGAATTTTGACAAAAGTCAACATCAGCCCTGAAAGAGTTAATTTAACTTCTCGAGTTAAGCTTATTACCTATTTTGCCCAACATTTGGTGTTACCGTGCCCCACTTGCCCTTAATCCGGAGACACCACTGAAACCAAATAATGTGGTGATTCTTGTCCGAGACATCCATTCCCACCAATCAGATGTTAGTACCCTCATATTGTCTTTTTCATTCATAATCAGACCCTGTAAGCTGTGGGTATTGCATGTAACTTGTCGTTTTTTTAGTGATTTGTGAATCCTCGCCTTTTATAGCAATCAGATTATAAACTGACAGCTTTTAGTAGAACTTTGAAATATTTAGAAAAATAAGTAATGTCCTCAGTAAAGAGAAACTAAACTTGCATACCTGTGGTGTTAGTTTTTCAACATTTTGTTTTGGAGCTTTTCACAAGTTTAAAGGCCATTCAATCCTACCCAATGGTCTGTTTCAATTTATAACAAAAGGTTTGGTTTTATTTAGAATGCTTAAAAACTCTTTTCTCGAAAGTGAATCCAGTCAAACTGACCTTAGCAGTAGTATTTTTTTTATTTTGTTGTTTGTTGCCTGCTTCTTTTTGAACTATGTATCTTGGGTTGTGTGCATTGCTATTTGAATGAATTTGATACTTGAAGTCTGTAGTTCTTGGTTATTGTGATCCCATTGTTGAAATTAGGAGAAAGAAAAAGTAAACATATTTTATGTTTCTTCTTTGAAAGCTAATTGACTCTCATTTGTTACATGGAGCATTTTATAATGCCTTCATAATAGATGGGTATGATGTAAATCATATGTATACAGCTGCTTTTGCAAGGTTAACAACAATATGAATTTCTTTATTCTTGTAATCTTGCAGGGGTTTACTGTAATGATGATCAATATTCTTGTTTAAACAAGCTATTTGGCCTCAGGTCGTAGGTTCTTGTAACCATCTAGTTTTCTGTGTATGGCTTAACTTGTCAGTGGTGTGCATGTCTTTTTCAATTAAACTGCAATTTGATAAAATAAATAAATGCCAGTAACCCTTTCTGGAGCAGGCAGGTTCGATTTTCATTTTTCTTTTTGGAATATGGTTAGTTTACCTTCAAAGCTATTTCCTCCGCACATCTTTTATGTAAGTGTCTAATTACGATGTTGATCTGCTGTGTGTTCTCACCATTACCTCTGACAATAACTAGTTTGTCCATAATATCCAGTAAACACAGATCTCCCACAGCAACATCAAAATGTATTTATATATAACACATGTTCACATAAAATGTGTAGCTCAAAATGCTTAGAATGAAGTAAAAGAAAGAGTTCTAATGATAAAGATAAAAAATATAATAGACGCACAAAAGTAAATAGAAAAGGTGAAATAGAACGGTTTCTAATGGAATTAAGCATAACTTAGTCCTGTTTACTGTAGGCAGTTTTTTAATCACTTATAGTTATAATGCCTAAAGTCACAGTCTGGTGTAATAATATGCAGCCTGCTATGGTCAGATTGTCAGAGAGAAAAGGAAAACAAAACCTCCAGCTGACAGGACCACATGAATTGTATAATGGAAGTTAGATTGTATAGATTCCTAAGCATTGTACAATACATACATGTGATAAAGTGATCGCTTATTATTATGATGCACTTCTGAAGGAGATTTAATGTAATGAGACCTGAAAATCGCTGTAGCTATTCATGTGTTTCCTAGCATGGTGGTCTGCTACTGCAGAGTACTTCATCTAATGCCAGAGGTGCCACCACAGAAAACAGAAAAGTGTAGTGACAATTTTTTTTAGGTATATGATATTGCAGTACCTGCTAAAATCTACTACATTTGCACGAAAACAAGGAATTTTGGAAAGGCCAAGTTAAAGAAATTAGTTTTACAGAATTATTTGTTTTACAATATTTAATGATATTAACCCAATGTATTTCTGTTGGTGAATCCTTCCAGATTTTTGACAAATGAATGCCAAAAGACCAGGGGCCTCATGTATAAACGGTGCGTATGCACAGAAATGTTGCGTACTAACGTTTCCACCCTCGAATCACGATGTATAAAACCTAAACTTGGCGTAAAGCCACGCACATTTCCACGGTACCTCATACCCTGGTGTACACAAGTTCTCCGCTCGGTTTTGCAGACTGGCGGCACCCAGCGTCAAAGCAGTGCAACTGTTCCTGTGTGATTATCCTTTCTTTTTCAGATCCACATCCCTGACGCGGCTTTATAAATACACTGAAATTAACCATATATTGTTTATTAGTTTAATGCATCTGCTTGTAATTAACCAATAACAATATAATGGTCCACGGAATGGTCAAACTATTCCAAATACCATAACTGCTTTAGCGTTGTTACTCTCACTGCACCTTCTTTTACTTCTTTCAGCTGCTCCCATCAGGGGTTGCCACAGTGGATCATCTTTTTCCATATTACTCTCACTGCACCACTCGGAGCAGCTGATTGGAAAGAGAATTATCGGTATACAGCATCAAGCACACGCTGCCTCAGCCATGCTTCCTATCTGAACTGCTTCTCACACAAGCAAACGCTTCAAAACCTTTCCTGTACGGACCTCGCAGTTCAGAAAGAGTTTCATCCCAAGAGCTCTAAACGCAATCAATCAGTTCATCAAGTGCTCCTTGTAGAACTGTTTGGACTTATAAGTACAATCGCCTCCCTGTAAATTTGCATTACAGTTATAATATTGCACAACCTGAGCCACTTTATAAAGTGCGTGTTTACATATGATGATGATATCATTTTTAAGATGAAATGCAGCAAAATATGCTTATTATATTAACACAGATAAAACTTTAACTTAATTTAAATAATCTATATTGTAATAATTAAAGGACATGGTGTCGCTACGCTAGCAAGGATCTGGCACTCGTTCCTGCCTCGCACTGTATGCTTCACTGGGACTGGCTTGAAGGATAGAATAATTAAACATACACTACGAAGATATTTCAGTGTTCCTTAAAAGTTTTAAAGAATCGGCGTTATAAGCTTACAGATGGCTTAACGACTATTACAGAGCTGATTGTGTGGCGATTGGGTATTTGGAGAAAGAAAGGTAAGGACAGGAATTGGGGGTTAGTACGTTTGAAAGAGACAGCACTGCTGCAATAAATGCATCGAAGGTCGCACACAATCACTGCGCCACCGTGTTCCCATGTTTAATAACATGCTTTAACTCTAATTATCATGAAAATGATATCCAGTATACATCTCAGTATTTTAATTATTCAGAGAGCTGTAATATTCCGAATGTAATGGATTCTGTGTCCTGTTGGAGGAAGACAAAACCCGGAAGCATGTAGTGATTCACACACAGAGCACATAGAAGATCAAATACAAAACAAAGCATTTAACGTTCTACTTTAGTTACGATGGGATTTGAGAAACTAATAAGCGATTTTAAGATGAAGTTTATGATGTTCTACTTTAATGACAAAATAAACTACATGATTAAAGTGGAAATTTTGAGATTGAAGTTGATATTTCGTGCTTTTTTCCCCACTATGTGCCTATTTTTTTTTCCTCTGTACCCTAATAAGCTTTCATATGACACTCAAACGGTGGGCTATGACTCGGCTTTTCACGGCGACTTTGATATCTGACAACTTCTTTTTTATTTTGGGCACTGTGTGACTTTGTGAACTTGAGCTTTCGAGTTTCTCCAACACTCTCTGTCACTCGATCAACTTCCTTTTCTTGTTTATATCACTGTTTAAACCAACAAATAGTATGTTTTTCCTTGCCTCCACTTGGTATTCGCTGAAATTCTTATATTTTCCCCCATGCTTTTTCCATTTTCTTTTCACAGAAGGCTGAGCTTAAGGGCTATTTATATTGATTTGCATATTCAAAGAGGCGTAATTCTGGGAGGAGTTGGGGCGGGACAGCAAGTGTGTGCACATGCGTTATGCTGATCGGGATTTATGTAGTGGAAGAACGTGGAAGTTTGCGTACGTACTGATTCCTGCATCTGGATTTTTCTGTGCGTACGCACATTCCTGCTTTTGTGCTTACGCCATGTTATAGTGTGAGTTCTACGCACGGCGTTATACATGAGGCCCCAGCTCACTAGGTCATTTATTCTTGGCTCTCCGAATAAGCAAACCTGTGTAACCAGATCTAAGATTTCAGTTAGAAATGTAGCGGAAGAGACGCTACAAAATATAGGATATAAAAAAAAAAAAAAAAATACAACCAGTGAAGTGATACAAAAACTGGTGCAATGTGTTCAGATTTTCTGTTTTGCAAATGCTGCTGTATTTTGAACCAGCTGTAGCTGATTTATGTTTTTCATGACTACTGGTAGGAGTGCCCTAGAGTAATCTAATTGGCTAAAAACAATAGTGTGTCCTAATCTGTAAGTATGTTGAAATGTTAAAACAGATCTCACTCTGACAATATTTCCTAAATGAAGGGTACAGTCTTAGTAATGTAATTAATAGGTGATTTGAAGCTTAAGTCTGAGTCCATAATAATGCCTAGATTATTTTCGACTTGATTTGTAAAAATAGATTATCAACCTTATTTCTAAGGTCCTCAGTTTTTATTGTTGGCAATAACTATATTTTCCACTTTTCCCTTGTTTAATTTAACCAAGTTAATTCTCTTGTGTAATGCTAGTAAGAAATTGGATCAGAGGGCTTAGAACCTCAGGGGTCTTCTAACGCTATGGATTAGTAAAGCTACGTGTCCTCTACATATTAGTTTATCTTGTATTTCAAAACAGTCTGGAGAACATATCACTCATTTCTTTCTTTCTTTCTTTCTTTCTTTTTCTTTCTTTCTTTCTTTCTTTCCCAAATTTTAAAATACAAGAAAGGTAATTGGATAATATTTGAGTAACAGTAAGTTTTGTTAATGGGACAATGCAGTTTGAGTTACTTGATCCATAACATTGCTGCTCAAAGTAGGATGTCTGAAAAAATGCGTGATATATCGTCAGGCATTTTCTGTTTGAGCCATGTTTGTGGGAAATCTACAAGGTCAATATTATTATGACTTTGTTATGCTAGAGAGCATTCATCCATTCATATTGTGTTCTGTACTATGTAGACTGATGCCTATGCTGACACAATCGGGTGTATAAACTCTAAATAGGTCACCATTCTGTGGAATACAGGGCACTGTTTCTGAAATATTTTTGCAATATTCAATTTTATGCCTCGAGGCTTTGATACTGAATTAGATTATGTAAGCCTGAGAAAGTTGTTTTGACTCTTATTAGTGACTGGGATTAAGTATCTTAGATCCGTGTAAATTAGCAGTAGTGACTTCATTTTAAAAACCACTGGCCACAACATAGTAATTTCACTTGTTCTGGTGTTTGAGATGACAATTTTGGGTTCAAAAGGTCACTGTTTAAACACACAATATCTGAATAGTAGGTCAGATTAACTTGTATAAAGGTATATAGATTTTTATGACAATTTAAAGTCTTCACATGTAGCGCAATTGATTACTTTGATAGATAAGAACATTATGTAGCAAGAATGTTGTTTGAATTGAAAAATAGGGTGTTATTTTTGCTGCTTAATTTGAAACTGCTACAGTTTCAATAAACCTAAATTATTATTTTTTTAATTAATTAACCTGTTATCCATAGGTAATATTAACCAATACAAATTTAACAGTTGCTGTAAAAGGTTTATGCTTATAAACAAAACAATTTACTTTTGTCCAGAAATGTAGTCTGTAACTAGTTTTGTTACCTGGCTTCACCCAAGATATTTTCTAAGTCAGTGGGCCTCAGTTACAGTGCCATAGGTTAATCGGATGTATCAGAAGTAGTGTTGGCTCAGTATTGAAAATTTAGTATTAATTCAAGCTCTTGGATCTCAATACCAGTACCAAAACAGTTCAGAAACAAATAAAAAATAATTCCACCCTGGAACCCTCTTCTCAGAGCTACTTTGTATCTCAAGCCTACATGCACGCATGCCTCACACCTCGCTTGTACGCCACACTTTGCATATTGATAAGAGGAGCCTCGTCTTTGGAGAATCCTGCAAGTTTACATTTGTATATGTTCGGGATGGGAAGTGGGTTGAGGTGTCTGAAATGGGTCCCTCTTGGAGATTTGATCACACTTATAAATAAAAAATAGCATAAACAGTTTATCTTAAAGTTACTGTCACATGTGTAGCTTCTCCAGATGGCTGAAGGTGACCGCTAGCCTTCTAATCACGCTCGATTCATGAAGGGAAGAAACTTTTCAAGTACTGTCTGTTTGTTGTCATTGAACTAAAAAAAAAAAAAAAAAGGTAAAATTGGCCACAAATGTTGAGAAACACTGTGCTTAGATAAACGCTGTAATTCAGGGAGACAATGAACTTGTTGTCCCAAAGTGATTGAGGGAATTAAAAAAAAAAACACAGCAGTCGCTTCCTTAGATTACATGGTGCTATTATTGATGCTCTTATTTAAACTTTGTAAGGGTGGATGAAATCTCCTGGAGCAATGCACTGACTGATGGGAATTGCAGTCTCCACTTCGAGATTTACATCAGGTTGCACATAAAATGAGAGGATGGAGGTAGTATAATATGTATTAAATACAGTACTTTTCTTACCAGATCAGTTGAGCAAAATTGGCAGCCCTCACAGTCACCGGGCCTTGCCAGCACTTGCTAAACACATCTTCTTTGAGGTTTGCCAAACTTTGCTTAGTTTTTTTTTTTATTTTGAGGGGGATGTTGGGCTAAATATTAATGTTTTGAAATTATCCTTTCTTAGTGGATACGTACTTCTCTACTGCCAAATTTCAGCTTTTTAGCTAAATGGGAAATAATGTTTTTGTGACTGTCTGAGTTAACTTTGCATTATACATATATATGATCAGTTTTTAATTTATTTCTCATTTATTCATAGTTACACTTTCACAAAATCTTTTTTTAAATGTTTTTTTGTATGCAAGGAGTTGGTCTTTTATGCTGTTGCATACTTTTTCTCCTCTAAAATGTCTTCTGCTTACTGGTTTCAATACTGTGCTGCTTTAAAGTGTTAATACAATACACTATAGTGTCTTCATTGATGACCAGACACTGTGTCACACTTTTAAAATGGCAGAGTTGTCAGTCATGATTTCTTATTAGGAAATCATTTAGGTCTTCATAGTTCAACTCTTTAAATATGATTTTTGTAAAGTTTTATATTAGGCAACTGCTATATTAAAATGCTCTGTATATGTGGCAGAATATATTCTTTCAGACTGGTGCATAAATACTGCATATACTGTATCTGCCAAATAATACAAAGAGTACACAATACATGTTTTGCCCTTTTAGAGGCTTGTCAGGTGTACACACTGTTGCATTCCCTTATGGGGATCAAACCTCCGACATATACAGTGGCCGATATGAAGTAGGAAATACATCATAAACAAGAATTGCTGTGCCAAGTATATGAAATATTAAAATGTGTGCTTAAATTCAAATGTATAAAGTCTTAATATTCTTCATCGTAATAGAAATTTGCCATTTTTCACCCTCTAATACACTGTCGGGCAACTGGTGAGCCGTGGAATTTTCTAGGGGCGCTGCGAAAACTTTTGTAAAATATTTAAAATTGCTAGTGTTTTTGAATTTTTGGAAGCTCTTATCTCTGTGAGCAAGGTTTTTCAACACTTACGGAAATGAAGTCTAAGAAACGCGAGAGACTTCAAATGATCGACAAGGAAATGCGCGTCTGTCTTTCGAAAATTGATCCTCGCATCAATCTCATATGTGCTGAAAAACAATCTCAACGTTCACATTAATTAAATTTAAGATTTATCCTTTGATTCCTTTATTAATAAAAATGTCTTTCAAACTTGTAAAATGAACTGTTTTTATTGGCGATTGTCCATAGATTGTGTCGTCATGACTTTATTTATGGGCAGTCCCTCGGGTGCACCGCGAAAGAAAATTTTTGGACTTAGTGCGCTGCAACTCGAAAAAGGTTGCCTTTCGCTGCTCTAATAGATGTCCATAGATTTCTAATATAGTATCAAAAGTAACATCACATTCATAATCACTGACCTTGAAATAGTCTCAAGTTGTAGGCGATAGTCATTTTGGATTATTGATTGGCTATTGTCATGCTTATGTCTGAAATTTGTAATTTTTAACCCTTACCACTGGTAAAGAATCGAATCTCAAAAATATGATCATATTTGCGATCAGCAACCTCAAAATAGCACAACACAGCACTCCATATTCCAATATTTTCAATCCTCATTTTTTCAAAGTTTTGTTAAAAGGAGTAACTTTGTCCTCCTGTACCCCATTAGGGTGTGAGCCCCTGGGGTCAGCTGATGTGGCCTGCACAACTTCAACCCCTTCTGATCATTTCTGTTGTTTAGACACCTTTTGGTTTAGTCTATCATAAGATGTAATTTCCTGCACAAAATACTGTCTAAAATACAGTCTAACATATCTATGATCTGCTTCTCACAACCAAGAAGATTTGGCGGATGTTTGCCGACTGACCGATCAACCACAAACATTACCTGGTAGGTAACTACCCCAATAATCAGATTGCGACTCAGACCTAAGAATATGTTTTATATATATACCAGTAATGGTGCACTGCAGTGAATACACTTGACTTGAGCATTCCTAGTTTTCATCCTCTTTTCTCTGTACGTTTACCATTCATTTACTCAGAGGTTGATGTGCTTGCTGCTTCCTGAGCAGCTCTTGTTTTCTCCACCCTAGTGGCCCGCTTCTTCTCTTCTTTTGTCAGCATCTTTTTGCGTTAAAACTGATTAAGACAGTGTTTGTGTTGCAATTACTTAGTACGTTTTCATTAATATTTCACTTAAGCTGACACTTAAGTTTTCAGTCTGGTTCAAGAATGATTTAAGATATGAAGAGGTAGGGGAAGTGACAGCAAAGGTGGTAGGGATGAGAACGGCGCCTCTGCCGAGAGTTGATTCTACAATAAAATAAAAATAAAAAGAGGAATAACCTTGGAGGTCAATCATCACCCTGACAGTGGATAGTAGACGTCACATAGTATATGTGTACCAAATTTCAGGTCAATAGGTCAAACGGATTGCGAGCTACAGGAGATTTAAAATCCTGGACAGACAAACGAACAGCCATGGTAGCGTATTATATATAAAGATATATATATATAGTGTTGTTTAAGTTGGTAATCTGTATTATGAGGTAATTCCAGAAGTAAGACCTACTGTACATTCCCTGATGTCAGCTATAGAATATAGATGCTAGAATAGTATAGTCCTATTTTAAATGTTAGAGTACCTAGAATAGGACATAACCGTACTTAACCTTAACTGATGGTAACAGTTGTAGAGTCTTAAGTTTGGATTCCAGCCTGGACACTGTTTGGTTGAAGTCTGTATGGGTTTTCTTTAGATAGGATAGATTCACCTACTATAGGTGTAGTAGGCATGGGTTTGAATTCTCAATTATTGATAAATGGTGTCCACTTCAAATTATGATTACAACATCAATAAATCTTTCAAATGTATGTCTGACCAATACTATTTTCTGAAGGATGCTGACTGTAGTTATTACCTGCCATGTCTGGTTTGGCAGCAAAATGTTGATGGCTTCGCTCTTAGTACCCATAGCTGATTCCTCTAATCATCTACTGATCAGCTGATTGTACCACTGGAGGCAGTTGTGGACTTGTCATTTAAGGAAAATGGAGAACACCTCCACTCCTGTTAATGCATTATTTGATAAATGTCAGCTCTCAGGTCAAAGTGTATCTTTTAGTTCTTGTATAAAGCAATAATTAACTGATTTCTGAAAACCTGTGTTAAAGTAACTGGAGTGTAGTGTGTAATGGACGTTGCTCCTCGTCCAGAATAGGTTCTAACCAATCAGTGGTGTTCCTTACATTACTTTAGGACTATGTGTGCTTAGGAAGTGAGTAACAGATCATTGGATTATGATTGTGCAGTCTGATATTGGTTATTCTCACCATTTTCTGTGTACTGATGGTAAAGTAAATGTCAGGAAAATGTTTGTTTTCTTAAAGCAACATTGCAAGAATTGTATTGCAAAATAAACTTAAACATGCTACACTTTTTAATATTTATTAGTTATCCAAACCATGTGACACCCCTTCCAGAATTTTTACATCCATATTTCTGAACTGTTTTTCTCATCAGCGGGTTGTGGACAGCTTCAGAATATACTACCAGTATTGGAAGAATACTCCTGTCACTGGAGAACCAACACTAGTGCATCATGTGACATAGTCCAGTCCACGCAGTAACAATGTGCCAGTTAAAATTCTGGAAACTGGATTTCCTGGGCAAAATGCATGCATATGTTGTATAGGGAGAACATTCATTTAGTTGGCCCATGAAAAGAATCTGTGTCCCTGGAGAGCTAAGGTCGCAGCACCAATCCTTGTGCTGCCTCACACACCAAATTCATTTTGAAAATGTTAGTTTTCAGTATAACATTAAGAAAAAGGCTAGATATCGAATATTTACAAATCTCTGTGTTTGTGTGAATTTTTGGAGATGAAACATTTTACTACACAGAGTATCACAGACACTGACTTATGGGACAAATGTTTTAAAACAAAATGTGCTTTCCATATGGGCCTACAATCATAACATATTTCATGGCTTCATGATATTTCAGCTAATGTATTTGGAAACTTGCCTTGAGCACAATGCAGTATATGTATGTGGTGTGGCTGTGTGATTTGTCATAAAACTGCAAGCATGGCAGAAAGTTGCATACTACAGTATTTGTCTGCAGTGTATCATGCTGATTGGACATATGGTTTAGAAGAAATATTGTTTGAGTTTGCCACATATTCCAACACTATTGGAGTATTGTGTTCTCCAGTAAAGATAGCTGATTTGTCTCACCTTCTGCACAAGCTGTTCTACAGAAGAATGCAATTTGGGCACTGGACAATCTGGACAATTTAATTATCTTTTATGACAAACCATTCTTCTGCCATATATATATATATATATATATATATATATATATATATATATATATATATATATATATATATATATATATTATGTATTTGTCTGTAGTCCTGTTTGGTCAGCATAAGAGCGCTTTAGCCAAAAATAAACTTTTAGCCAAAGTACGCTGCTCATTGATAACTTATTTTCAATCCAAATGCATTCCAAGTTATGATTAACTATTTACTATAATTTGGTCAAAGCTTGCACAATGATGGCATACTGAGATTCTAATCTGCACAAAACACAGTTTGTTGCTCTATAAAGAAAGGTCAAGAATCTTAACAGTTTAGAGGTTAAATTATTAATAAATGAATGCCAATAGGGCGGCACGGTGGAGCAGTGGTAGCACTGCTGCCTCGCAGTACGGAGACCTGGGTTCGCTTCCCGGGTGCTCCCTGTGTGGAGTTTGCATGTTCTCCCCGTGTCTGCGTGGGTTTCCTCCGGGCGCCCCGGTTTCCTCCCACAGTCCAAAGACATGCAGGTTAGGTGGACTGGCGATTCTAAATTGGGCCTAGTGTGTGCTTGGTGTGTGGGTGTGTTTGTGTGTGTCCTGCGGTGGGTTGGCACCCTGCCCAGGATTGGTTCCTGCCTTGTGCCCTGTGTTGGCTGGGATTGGCTCCAGCAGACCCCCGTGACCCTGTGTTCGGATTCAGCGGGTTGGAAAATGGATGGATGGATGCCAATAAGTGACCTGATAAAACATATTTTCTAAGTGACAGTTTATAGCTAACATTTCGCATTGCGGCAACAGGTGAGTGACTGAATGTTCAGTTAAAGGTGCTAAGAAATGTATTTATTTTATATGTTTTATTATAGACTGCTGTGTTGTTTGATTTTTTTTAAGTGACCTTTGGACAATTTTTTTGCCAAGATATTCTGAAAGTGGCTTTCAGCTCTGCTGTTATCTGCCACAGATGTGTCATTCCTGAATACATTTAGTTTAGGCAATATATGTATAAGTTTCTCCTTTTATTAAACAATGGCCACACGTGGGTTATGTACGGCAAAAGGCGTATTTAAAGAAATATAAACACAAACTGCAAAGCTTTTTTCATAAGCGATACCTGCCCTCTTGGCTCATTAATGGAGTACGTCTTTTCTCACTGAGTCATTTTCTTAAATACTGCATGCTACAAATCACTGCTCTACAACTCTCATGTTTTGCAACTAAAAGAAAAGTCTAAATTTCTGTTTTACTTATTTTGGATAGAAATGTAATGCCTTACTTCATGAAGTAGGAAATACATAATAAGCAAGAATTGTTGTGCCAGGTATATTAAAATGTGTGCTTAAATCTGTAAAGTCTTAATATTCTTCATCGTAATAGAAATTTGCCATTTTTCACCCTTTAATAGATGTCCATAGATTTCTAATATAGTATCAAAAGTAACATCATATTCATAATCACTGACCTTGAAATAGTCTCAAGTGGTAGGCGATAGTCATTTTGGATTATTGATAGGCTATTGTCATGCTTATGTTTGAAATTTGTAATTTTTAACCCTTACCACTGGTAAAGAATCAAATCTCAAAAATATTATCATATTTGTGATCAGCAACCTCAAAATAGCATAGCACAACACTCCATATGCCAGTATTTTTGGAGTATCTTTGACCCCCTGTACTCCATTAGGGTGTGAGCCCCTGGGGTCAGTTGATGTGGCCTGCACAACTTCAACTCCTTATGATCATTTCTGCTGAAGACACCCCAGTTGGCTTACTCTGTTATCTTCTTCTTCTTTCGGCTGCTCCCGTTAGGGGTCACCACAGCGGATCATCTTCTTCCATATCTTTCTGTCCTCTGCATCTTGCTCTGTTACACCCATCACCTGCATGTCCTCTATCACCACATCCATAAACCTTCTCTTAGGTCTCCCTCTTTTCCTCTTGCCTGGCAGCTCTATTCTTAGCATCCTTCTCCCAATATACTCTGCATCTCTCCTCTGCACATGTCCAAACCAATGCAATCTTGCCTCTTAACTTTGTCTCTCAACCATCCAACTTGAGCTGATCCTCTAATGTACTCATTTCTAATCTTATCTATCCTCCTCACACCCAGTGCAAATCTTAGCATCCTTAACTTTGCCACCTCCAGCTCTGTCTCCTGCTTTCTGGTCAGTGGCACCATCTCCAACCCATATAACATAGCTGGTCTCATTACCGTCCTGTAGACCTTTCCTTTCACTCTTGCTGATATCTGTCTGTCTCAAATCACTCCTGACACTCTTCTCCACCCATTCCACCCTGCCTGCACTCTTTTTCACCTCTCTTCCACAATCTCCATTACACTGTACTGTTGATCCCAAGTATTAAAACTCTTCCACTTTCGCCAACTCTACTTCTTGCATCCTCACCATTCCACTGACCTCCCTCTCATTCACACACATGTATTCTGTCTTGTTCCTACTGACCTTCATTCCTCTCCTCTCTAGAGCATATCTCCACCTCTCCAGGGTCTCCTCAACCTGCTCCCTACTCTCACTACAGATCACAATGTCATCAGCAAACATCATAGTCCACGGGGACTCCTGACTAATCTCTTCTGTCAACCTGTCCATCACCATTGCAAATAAGAAAGGGCTCAGAGCTGATCCCAGATGTAATCCCACCTCCACCTAGAATGCATCCGTCACTCCTACTGCAGACCTCACCATGGTCACACTTCCCTTGTACATATCCTGTACAACTCTTACATACTTCTTTGCCACTCCTGACTTCCTCATAGCAATACCACAACTCCTCTCAAGGCACCCTGTTGTATGCTTTCTCCAGGTCCACAAAGATGCAATGCAACTCCTTCTGGCCTTCTCTATACTTCTCCATCAACACCCTCAGAGCAAAATTGCATCTGTGGTGCTTTTTCTTGGCATGAAATCATACTGCTGCTCACTAATCATCACCTCACTTCTTAACCTAGCTTCCATTAATCTTTCCCATATCTAAATGCTGTGTCTCATCAATTTTATCCCCCTGTAGTTACTACAGTCCTGCACATCCCCCTTATTCTTAAATATCGGCATCAGTACACTTCTTCTCCACTCCTCAGGCATCCTCTCACTTCCATTAAACAATCTGGTTAAAAACTCCACTTCCATCTCTCCTAAACACCGCCATGCTTCCACAGGGTACAGTATGTCATCTGGACCAACGGCCTTTACATTCTTCATCCTCTTCATAGCTGTCCTTATTTCCTCTTTGCTAATCAGTTGCGCTTCCTGATTCACTATCTCCACATCATCCAACGTCTTCTCTATCTTGTTCTCTTCATTCATCAGCCTCTTAAAGTACTCTTTCCTTCTGCTCAACACACTCTCCTCACTTGTGAGTACGTTTCCATCTTTATCCTTTATCACCCTAACCTGCTGCACATCTTTCCCAGCTCGGTCCCTCTGTCTAGCCAATTGGTACAGGTCCTTTTCTCCCTCCTTAGTGTCCAACCTGTCATACAACTCATCATGCGCTTTTTCTTTAGCCTTCGCCACCTCTCTCTTCGCCTTGCGCCTTATCTCCTTGTACTCTTGTCTACTTTCTGCATCTCTCTGACTATCCCACTTCTTCTTTGCCATTCTTTTCCTCTGTATTCTCTCCTGTACTTCCCCATTCCATCACCAGGTTTCCTTTTCCTCCTTCCTCTGTCCAGATATTCACGCCAAGCACCCTTCTTGCTGTCGCTCTTACTACATCTGCTATAGTTTCCCAACTTTCTGGTAATTCTTCACTACCACCCAGTGCCTAAACTCAACCTTGCAGTCTTCCTTTTTCAACTTGCACCATTTGATCCTTGGCTCTGCACTCACTCTCTAACTCTCCTTGATCTCCAACATCATCCTACAGACCACCATCCTATGCTTCTTAACTACACCTTCCCCTGCCACCACTTTGCAGTCTTCAATCTCCTTCAGATTGACTCTTCTGCATAGGATGTCATCTACCTGTGTGCATCTTCCTCCACTCTTGTACGTAAACCCTATGTGCCTCCCTCTTCTTAAAATACATATTCACCACAGCAATGTCCATCCTTTTGGCAAAATCCACTATCCTCTGACCTTCATTCTTCTCCTTGACACCATACCTACCCATCACTTCCTTGTCTCCTCTGTTCCCTTCACCAACATGTCCATTGAAATCCGCTCAATCACCACTTTCTGTCCCTTGGGTACACTGTTCATCACTTTATTCAACTCACTCCAAAAATCTTCTTTCTCATCCATTGCACACCAAACTTGCGGTGCATATGCAGTAACAACATTCATCATCACACCTCCAATTTCCAGCTTCATCATCATTACTCTGTCTGACACTCTCTTCACTTCCAAGACACTCTTGACATACTGTTCCTTCAGAATAACCCCTATGCCATTTCTCCTCCTATCCGCACCATGATAGAACAATTTGAATCCACCTCCAATCCACCTGGCCTTACTCCCCTTCCATTTAGTCTCTTGCACGCACATTATATCAACCTTCCTTCTCTCCATCATATCTGCTAACTCTCTCCCCTTACCAGTCATACTGCCAAGTTTCAAAGTTCCTACCCTCAGTTCCACTCTCTTTGCTTTCCTCCTCTCCTCCTGCTTCCGGACACGTCTCCCCTCTCTTCTTCTCCTTCTTCTTCGGCTGGCCAACAGTAGCCCAATTTCCGCCAGCACCCTGTTGGCTAACAGTACTGGTGGCGGTCGTTGTTAACCCGGGGCTCGACCGATCCGGTATGGAAATTTGTATTGTTGTCCGCATATTGAGTTGGCAAAAATTTTACACTGGATGCTCTTCCTGACGTAACCCTCCCCATTTGTCTGGGCTTGGGACCGGCACGAAGAAACACACTGGTATGTGCATCCCCTGTGGCTGGGTTAATTGGCTTACTCTATCATAAGGTGTAAGAGTTTAGAGGGACAAAAATCTCCACATCTTGCATCAAGATGAGTTGAATGGTATATCATATGTGGGGTTTTCTTGTACCAATTAGTCAGAAGGTGCCAGATGAAAATACCTGTAGTGATTTCAAATCATTCATAAGTAATTCTTAGGAATACAATCATGTTTTTTGTATGTGTAGTGTATTGTTTAATATTTAAAAAGAAAACATGGAAGCATCTATTCATATACTGAACTAATTTTATCCAGGTCTTTTGGATTGTAGAGTGCCAGAGACTGCCTTGGTGGCATCCGCACTAAATTGGACACCTTGGGTACAACCTCTCCAGTTTTGAGACTTTTGTCAACCTAACATGTATGCCATGTGAATGTGGGCTGTAAACAAGGAGTCTGATTAAGGCCCAAAGTCCTCCTTTCCCACACACCCCCTAAAAAAGTGTTGATTACTTTGACAGGGCATATGGAGGTGACACTTTTCATTGGTTGGACTTGATTCCTGGTTCGGGTGCCTTCAGTGGGGAATTTGTAGGTTCTCCCCATATTTGTTTGGAGTTCTGTTGATTGCTTATAGGATTTAGAGGCATTTCGGTTTATTGATAGGTGGCTATCAAATTTACTTGTTGCTGGGTGAACAACTTTATTAAGGTTACAGTGTTACCATTTTCTGGCCATATTCAGATAAGGCTAGTTTTGTATTTGTTCTTTATTTATTTTTTAAAATAAAAACCAATAGCTGTTATAAGTGAGTGTTTACTGGTAATCTACATACTCCATTATATACTGTTGGATTACAATTTAAATTTCTATTTATTCTGTAGCATAACTGTTCATGTTGGCTAGAGAAAAGTTCATTCTAAGAAAGGTGCTAGCCAGAATTGAGGATGGCACAGTAAGAGCTACACTTATGACGCATTTAAATTGATAATGTTTTCTGCTGGAACACTGCTTTTCTTTTAAGATCAAGTAATCTCAAAGAATTTTTAAAGCACGTCCTGTTCACTCTTGGGATTACAAAGCAAACGTTGCCTTCATTTTGCCATTCATCTTTGGCACAACTAATGTGTCTTTTTCAAATAGGCTTAGTTTTGAAAGCTTTCTGCATTATAGGGTCTTTGGGATTGCAGAATTTAATGTGTATTTAAATATGAAATGTGTTTATCATTTCATACTATATTGCATATTTCACAGCTTAATGAGTTTTGATGTGATTGCCATTGCTAGATCTCTCACGAGCAGTTTCAAGTTGACTGGGCCAAGGGTTTGAACCCAGAACTCTGTGTCAGTGAGGCCGCATTGCTAATCACTGTCAGTCTTTCAAAGTGGTGCCACGTTTCTTGTTTGCATGCCAATTCGTGGTTGTATTGAATGTTTTTGGTCCGAGGATATCCACCAGTGGACTGGAATTAGTGGTGCTAAATAAATACCTCTGAAAAAGCAGTCATGCTTATTAACCTTCATTGTTTCACTAGCCCTGCTCAGGAAAGTCGCAATAAAAACTTCTGGGAATTTGTACACACATGAACACAAAAATAACTGCTGCATATACAAAATATTGAGTTTACTAATACAGGAAGCAATGAAGACCCAGCCACAAGCATTATCAAACATATTCGTTTTATGCAAAGTTTTGCTTAAAATGCATTTGTGTTGTTTATGAAATAATATAATTACACTGAAGTAATTATTTTATAGGACTTTTTCAAAATCAGTTTTCCCAGGAAATTCTGTATGTATACACAGCACACCATGTTATTTAAGTTGTAATCCAATTGTTAGTAAATGATATATTACATACGCTAACAAAACCCACAGAGCTGGACACTTTCATTTGAACCAGCATATAAAGTAGTAATGTTTAGGCTTCTGGTGACAAAATGCTGATGTTTCGATGTTTTCAAATCTTCAAAGCCATTAGTAAAAAAAATTTGATATGCCTCAGTTACATTCATGCCCTGAAGAATCCAGTGTTACGCACCACTTTCTACATTTAACTCATCCAAATGCTAACTACTGTTTCAGCATATGAGACACATGTCATTAGCCAGGTGGCTTTCATTAGGCAAATTACTGCTGTTTTTTTATAATTAATTATTTGTAAATAGGGGATTTAAAAATAATTAATAGTTTCTAGATCTACCTTGAAAGTAATACTACTAATTAATTAGTAATGCCACATGAGCTTATAATTTCTTTTCCTTCTCTTTTTTTTTTCCCCCCCAGTTATGATGGGGGAGGGGAGCACCGAGCACTGCTCAGCCAAGCCCTAGCTAGAACATAAGTAGACATTTCTACAATTGTCCTGCAGTACAATACAAAGTACTTGGATTTGTTTGTTATATTTTTGCATGTTTTGAGTTTATTAATACTTATCAACCACTTAACTGCAGCGTTTTATTATTATAAAATAATATTGGTGGATTTTACATTGTTTGTGACGAGACTGTAAACCGACAATATAACAATGTAATATCAAACCAATAATAAAATCTCCTTTACTAAGGATTAATATGCTTTAAGTACAGAGAAACTACTTAGAAACTTAATTTCCTTGTAGTGTTTCCTGTTCATTTTTTGTAGCATTTACAAATTAGTTGATTATTAATACAAACTTTGAATTCAAATGTTTGTAATTCTACAGTAGTTTTAACATTGTGTGAACGCATATATATATATATATATATATATATATATATATATATATATATATATATATATATATATATATATATATATATAATTAATAAAGTATCTATCTATCTATCTATCTATCTATCTATCTATCTATCTATCTATCTATCTATCTATCTATCTAATGTGTGTGTGTGTGTGTGTATATAAATAATGTTAATATCAAACTATTGCAGAAATACAAATATTAGCATTCAATCCGTTTTGGCATTAATGTTTAACTCATTTGTCAATGCTACACATTATATTTGGTAAACATTAAAAGATTAAGCAGATTAAACTGACCAGTGGAAGATCACAGGGATCATGTGTCAAGAAAATTAGATCTCTGCGCACCTTTGACCTCTTGAGCGTAGTGGAACTGTGTTAAACCAGAGCATCAGAGGGATGATTACACTTTATATTTACCTAGCAAGGCGTGAAATAGCCAGCCTTTATCCTCTACTGTATTTGCTGATCCAGTCTGGGTGGCAAGTCAATTTAGATGTTGGGTCACTATTGACTAGGCTTAGTAAAGAATGACTTTGATTGTCTCTGTATGAAGTGTTGTATTAAAGCAGGCAAATAGTTTGCATTTTTGTTCTGTTAAAGTATAAATAGTGTACTACATTAGATTTTTATTTCTGTATATATATTTCATGTGCTTTGTGGTGGACATGCTCATCTTTTAACTCTTCTAGTTCTAATTATGTTCAGATCTATTGAGTTTAATTTTTTTTATAGAGATTTTAACTTGTTAAAGAATCAGAATGATCAAATATGTATTGTGTAGTATGTGCCATTGTGTATGTATTATAAAAGGTCTGCATTGTGCTTTTAAATAAAAAGGTATGCTGAATTGTATGGGCAGTGAGCGCTAATAACAATACAGCTTTCCCAGAAAGACTTTACTAAGCTACACTGACGGACCATTTTTCCTCCCAGCACTAGGAATTTAAAGATTGTTTCAGATGCTTATTTGACAAAAATATTGTATTTTGTATTTTTAAGCAATTTATTTGTAAGGAATTGGAGAATACCGTACTAGTATTTGTGAATTTCCCCTTGGGATTAATAAAGTATCTATCTATCTATCTATCTATCTATCTATCTATCTATCTATCTATCTATCTATCTATCTATCTATCTATCTATCTATCTATCTATCTATCTATCTATCTATCTATCTATCTATCTATCATTATTGAAATGAAGCACAGCTTTACCCTTGGAAACACTGGAGTTTAGAAAGTTTTAGACATGCTTAGGAATATTTGGAGTTTACTTTAATAATAATTCTTTACATGCAAATTGTTTTCAACATAAAGTAACTTAAAGCAATATTCAGTGCAAGGCGAAACACAGCTTTACATGAACAAATCTAGATCAGACGAAGAATATGAATCGCTTAATTTCATGTATCCATCCTTTTTTCCCCCCACTCTGATTATTCCATAAATCTCAAACTTTTTGTAAGCAGATATAAACTGAAATTATGTGTTTCCAGTAATCTTCGGTTGTGTGGTGTATTCTGTAATCAATATGTGTTCTAGCCAAACAGGCTATTTTTGTGTTTGCATATTTAAATAGATTTCTGCATGTCAGTTTATGTTTAAATGTTGTTTTGTGTTTATGTTTAGAAGTTTTTTTTATGCTGTGCTATTTCTAATTATTGTAAAGCAAACTGATCTCTTAAGTGGAGGTGTGCTTAATAAGAATAAATTGAATGAAATTCTTAGATTTTGTATGTGCATATACTGTAGTGTATTAATAAAGGATTTTTAAATATTGGTTAGTATGACGATGCATGTTTACAGCAGTGCATATAATTGGCAATTCTCTCTGATAAGTTATGCCTTTTATTCTTTAAGCAGATTTTTCAAACATTTTGCAGAATTTCTTCCGATGCCCACACTCCTGCAGTCACCTAATGCACAAACCCAGTATTTAAGTGAGATGTGACAAAGGCCCCATGCTCAAACTTGATACTTCTTTGCCTCATATTCTCTACTCCAGTTAGATTTGCTAGGTGTAGTGATGCTCTTTCAGAGCTAATGGTATTTTGTGGGTATTTTGGGCAGAAGCTGTTAAACAGTATTTAATCTTGAGAAGTGGTGCCACAATATGTATATACATGCATATGTGTGTTGGTACACTCATATACACCCACATAGACAATACTATATTGAAAATTATTTCTGGATTAATGCATATTAAGGTTCTATACTTCTGGAGGTAGGTATTCTTAATAAAGCATGTCAAAACAAAAATCCTGTTGTATTTTTCAGTTGCTGCAAAATTGTCTGTGACAAAGAAAAGTACACATGCATCACGTTAAGCTACGCAAAGTGATAGTAAAATTAATTTTGAATGTTGTAAAATGTTCTTTGAGTAGTTGTTTCACAAGCTGTCCAATGCCATAGACTTAATTTAACCATTTATGTATCCCTCTCTCCCCACCCCCACAAAAAAGCAATGCTTTGCTTTAAATATTTGCAAATGAAAGAAGGAAAAATTCCCATTTGAGAAGCCTGTTTATCAGGTTGCTTCAGTGCCAGGTGCCTGACATTGAGTGGAGCCTGAGATGAATGTAGCTTATGGCAGCCCATGGAATTGACCGACTCCAGGGAATCTCAGCTTCCTGCCGTGAAAGTTTCCATTTTCAAAGCACATCAGTTTCAGTGGGAATGTTCCACTGGTCCCATATGCTGCCAATGACAGAGAGTTAACTTTCTCTACAGAATATGAGACAGCTACTGAAGAGGTTCCCTCGTTGCTAGCAAAATGAATTTCAATATGTTCCCAATGAATGAGTGGCATGTTCCCAACTGCTAATGGAATTGAACCCCATCAATTATTAATAGGAATTTGCTTTGTTTTCCTTGCTGCCTTTACTTTTTTCACTCGAGTACATGCTAGTGATATGGCTTACATAGGTGGTAAACAGAAATGGGCACATCCAAACAGCATGTCAGCAAATGTTGGCGTGTGGCTAAAATTTTTCCTCTATTTTCACTCGTCTCTCTCCCCTTACCCCTCACTTTCAGCCACTCCAACCTTCGCAGCAGGAATCCTTTGTCTGAGGTGTTCATCTGGAACAACTTTTCCACACTTGTTTTCATGTTCTTTTAGATTACAGGGCAGCAGGCCTGGCTTTGAAGCTGCCTCCTTCTTTTGTTTCTTTGCAATGCACTCTAGTAATTAACTTTGTCCTTCTTTTATTTGTTCCAGTCAATCGCAGTCCACTCTGTTGAGCATCTTCTCCCTGGAGTACCAGGTTAGAAGTTTTCTCCTTTGTGAAGGCTGACAGGTGCCTAATTGAATGATGAATGTCCCTTTATTTCTTTGTAATTGAACTGCCAGCTTTCTGATTGGTTTGGAGGATGTTCCCCTTTCCACATCAAGCACTGCCTGAGTCTCAGTGGATGGCTGCCAAGCCTTCCCATCCATCTGTCTAATAACATCTAGCCTCTGCTTATTTGGTGGACCTGTAATAAATTATGCTAAACCATTATTATTCTGACAATAATAATTTCCCTGTGTTGCATGGTTCCATGTGCTAAATGTTTGCTGACTTGCACTGTCACTGCTGCTTTCCATGGCTGACAGGGATGATGATAAATGACCATTGCTGGAGTGGCAGAAGGCAAAGGAGGCAGAAAATGGAGTCATTTATCATGAGATGACAGGTGTCAGTCATGTGGCATGTCTCGGCGGAATTACTTTTTGTAGTTTTTAAATAAATTATTTCTAAACAGTGTTCTTCCTGGTTAAAATTGCAATTGAATTGCAAACACCTAGCAGAGAGGTAGAGGTCAGCATCAAATCAAGGGTTAAATTAATGCAGGGGTTGAGTTGGAACAAGTTGTTTTCCCTACCCTCATCGCCCTTGGTAAATATGCCATTTCAATTACACTGACCCATCCAGTGTTTGCATATTACTTTTAAAGTCACTTTTATATAAGGAATTAAAAGTAACTCTACCTTAGCATGACATGCAGGTTAGCGCTGGCTTAAAGGTGTCTTCTGTTGAAGTTAATTTTCAAACGTGTTGCAATTTTATCATTATTATTTATCATTATTTTATCATTGTTTATCATTATTGCAGAAACGTATTAAAAGGAACCATGCAAAACATCACTCTGCTGAAACCATTGAATACTACTATCAAAGGTATGGCTCACCTGTCCCACTAGAGGGTACCACAGGACTTAACACAGAGATAGGAATCCCAATGTATACAAACATTTCTAAGATGCCATGTATGTGTGTGTGAAAATAAATTATATATACTGTGTATATATAAGTAAGAAGCCTGCGTCCATAAACGAACATAAAAGTGTATACACACTGAAGCAATTGACAGATTTGGAGCAAATTTTGGTTATAGAGCTTCTTAAGGTGTGTAGGTGTGTTTATATAAAAAAAAAAAATATATCATTCCACTGTTTTCTCTCACACATTTATGCCTGCTTATATGTCTTCATATGCGTGCAATTATATATAAATAGTGATGGCATAATGGTTAGTGCTGCTGCCTTACAACTCCAGATACAAGGTTTCTCATGTTTTCCCGATGTCTGTATGCATCTCCACCTATTTCCCCTGACATCCCACAAATGTGAATATTAGGCTAACCGACCCACTGAGAGGATTTCCTGTGGTCACCAAGGCATCTTGTCCGGGACTGGCACCTTGAACCCACATGACAACCTTAGGCTCCCTGAGACTCTGCTTTGGGAAAAGGTGTCTCAAAAAACAAAAATAAAACAACTTCTGTATTCTTATGCATAATTTTATAATTTTTAATTATATGGGTGTCTAATATTGTTCATCATGTACTGTGTATTGTTAGATTTGCATATTCAGTTATGCATAACATCAGTGAAGTGTTTATTTATATAATGTTGCATAGTTTACTGTCAAATAGATTACGAATGCAATAAATATATATATATATAAAATATCGGTTCAAACTGATGATTTGTTAGAAGAAACCTTTATTGTAAAGTGTTTTTTTTAAGATGATAAATGTATTGGTGTGCAATTTTGGAATTGTCTAATTTTAGTTAATTTGAAAGCTATAATAAAGTTACTATATTTTTAACAGTGATCTACACTTAAAATGTATTTATTTAAAAAATGCTAATTTTATTGATTTTTTTTTTTTTTTAATTTTGGCTTTTTACAGTCCATATATTTAAAATATAAAGCACAACACTTTATGTGGTCTGTGGACTAGAATTTTATAAACATTAATTATTATCTTAATGTGCTCCCATCCCTCTCCTTTTTATTTATTTATTTATTTTATAGTGTACTTTGACTTACCCTTAAGTGTGTCCCAAATTA
>NC_041409.2:20947649-20950149 GCF_900747795.2 Erpetoichthys calabaricus | reverse complement strand
GCCATTTGTCAAAGTCAACCTTCTGATTGCTTTGGACCCTGTGCTATCCAGTTCTTGTCAAAATAGTAGTCTGCATGCCGACTAATGTGGGTAGTCTTTCAGAAGCAGAACAGAAATTTTAAAGGTGTAAATGTCCATAGTTTTTGTATTTTGTCTTTTTAGAATTGACTTCGTAATATAAACCCCACTCTCTTCATTATCCTCATCTAGGCTGTGAAGCTGGCTTATAAAATTTATGAATTAATTTTGGCTAATTTGTTAATGTCAGTAGTACATTTCGAAGAATTGTTAAATAGATACACCTTCAATAAGTCAACACTGGTGCTCTAAAATCTTTTTTTTTTTTCACAACAAGCAGATGATAACCTGGAAGGTTTGACAGTTTTAAAAGCTTACATTTTCATTTTTTTTTAAATGAATGAAAGAAGGATTTATTGTACTCGGTGTTTACTCAACTAATGTTAGAAAGATGATTTTAATGAATAATAATTCAACTGATATTGTGTTTTTAAATTTCCAAGAGACAGATTTTAATGGCTGTTAAATTGTTGGAAAGATTCAATCAGCAATTATTTGCATCAGCTTTCATTATATTAAATATTTATCCTGGAGTCTTTGCGGGAGGCTCACTTTATACAGATATGAGCATGGTGAGATTGTTCTTGTTAATCTAAAATAAATTTTCAGTAGCTGAATTTCTTGGAGAGAATGTTGTGTTTAAGGGCAGTGTTAAGGACATGTACGCCACACAGCCTGTGCTGTGGAGTGACTTGTATTCTGACACTTTCTACCCCTTCACAGCAGTGACCTGACTGGCCTTTGGCAATGAAATTCTGTGCACATGGCTCTACAGTCAAATCATCAAATTTCCCTGTGTGTATATTAGAGTTTTGTAATGTGTTTCCATTATGAAACAATGCAAGGATAATTGTCTTTGGTGGCAATTAGCTAACAGGTTTGTTCAGTGCAATTGGCAGGAGCATCCATCATTCCTTCCCCAACCACACTTTTTGCATTATGTAGACTATGGGGATCAATATATTTCTATATAAGGGACATTGCCCCTGCTTTCATGAGCTGCTTTTCGTTTTGCCTCTCTTTATGTTTTTATTTCTGTCTCCCGCTCTCTCTCTCTTTTCTCCTCCTTTATCCCTCCCTCTTTTTTCTCTTTACATTAAAAAAAAAATCCTTGCCTTTGGGAATAGTGAATAATGTGTACAATCACTTTGACTGAATCAATGCAGCTCTTTAAATTGTTTTTCTCATGTAAAAGGGTTATAGTAGATGGTACAGGGCATGCACAAAGCTTTTTGTGTGAGTATATTAATAAATCAATACATTAAAAGCAGTTTCATTGTGTATTGAATATGATATCAACATCCTTAATGTGCCTCAGCATGTCAAGAGAGTGAAAAATGGGAGGAGCAAAGATTAGCACATCTTGAGCTTGTCATAGCACTTTTTCATCACACAGCTTGTCAATATTATAGTATTGGGTCGGAGCTGTTCGTATCTTTTAACACGTTCTTCATAGGATAGGAAGACTCTTCATGCCTTGACGCCTATTGTCTTGACAGTAGGCAGAGAATTATCTGATAATGTGCTTGAACTTAATATGATTCAAATGCAACAGATGGACATCAGAATGTTTTTGAAAGCTTTAGACGAGCTTCGAAACATTAAGAATATCCACCTAAGGTTTTCATTTTCTTGATTCCACGCTTGAAATATGTGAGATCAGTTTTAGCTTTAATTGCAGGATGAAACTGCATTGCATTATGGGGTGGGAAAGAGTAGTAAAGGGTAAGTAGCACCATACAGTACATACCAGTCTTGCTTGTCTTTTGAGTTTATGAGTCGAAGCTCATTACATTATGATAAAACTGTCAAAATAATGATAATGTGCTTCTACGAATTGAGAAAAAAATCAATAAAACCAATATTACAGTGTGTCATGAGAAATTGACTATTCTTTTTTGCATTACCTTCTATTAAGCGGCCCCTCGGCATTAATAGAGGGTGCAGATTTATTAGACAACAGTAAAATCCTTTTCTGTGTTTAGTTATATTTTTTGTCATTTCACATTATTATTCTAGTTTTGAAGATTGGCTTGGGATGGGTGGGTAGCGGATGGATAATTTAGTGCTTCAGCTTTCAAAACCCTAATTTTTTATACTTACGTGGGCTAAATAGCAAAATAGGACATGACTTCCTTGATTATTCTTATTAAACAAAATATTAGTGTGTGAAGTGACCAGTGAAGAGACGCATAATGATTATGTATACATTTGGAGGAGAAGCAAGAGTTGCCTATTAAAGGGCGTCATCTTTGTTGAGAATTAAGTTTGTACTAATTTTATTACTGTTGAAAAACACATTTCCCACTTAAGTGTAGTCTGCCCTTTTATTTTACAGAACAAGGCAGTTAGTTCAATACCAACCTTTCCAAATGCACTTTATTTGTATATTGTCTTCAAATGTTTCATTTTGTGACATCCT
>NC_041409.2:20800149-20945149 GCF_900747795.2 Erpetoichthys calabaricus | reverse complement strand
GTATTTTATTCTAGTGGAATGCAGTATATTTATTGGCTGCTCTGTTTTGACTCAGTCTATAATCAAGATATTGTACTGTAATTAACAAAAATCATTAAAAATGTCAGTTTAACATCTTTTGCAGAGAAAAAGAAAACTGATACTTTGCTGTTTTTTTTTTTTTTTTTTTAGTTCTTTTGGGCTGCATGTGTCTTTCATAATATCTCATTATACAGAGGGAAAAAAAAAAGGACTACAAAGTATTAACTACCAGACAGTAGTACTGTCATGGTGGGCACTACTGCTGCCTTATGGATCCAACAGCCTGGATTCAAATCCCTTGCCAGTTTGCTGGTCATTTGTTGTGTGTATGTTTTTATTTTCCTTCACTACTCCAGTTTTTCTAGTATGCCCCAAAGATATACGGTACATGTTCAGTTTAATTTGTGGTCTTGTCTGTATGTGAGTGGCCCTTGTAATGGTTTGGTGCAACTTCCATGGTGGATTCCTGTCTTGTATCCATTAACACTGGGATAGTCTCTGGCCCACAGTGAATCAAAATTTGGATTAGTAATGTTATATTATCATTTCATAGTGTTTGAAGTTTTCTTTTTTTTTTCCCTTTATTTTTTTTCTTAGCACCTAAATCTGTCCTAAACAGTATGCTACGAGATCCTACTTTAATCGCTGACAGACATCTTTCTGACCAGGTGTATCAGGTATTTATTTGATATACTTGTAAGTATGTTCATGTACATCTTATTTATATGTGTGTGTATATATGTATGTGTACTAGCTTTTTTATTTTTTTATATACATATATTCTTCATCTTTAGTGCACAGTGAATGACTGCTGTTACGGGCCATTGGTAGACTGCATCAAACAGTATCCTTTGCTATACCCAACTAAAGTTAGGAATTCAAGAGAAGCCAATTATTAAATGTACTTTGCTAGCTTATAATGCACAAAGGTCTGCTTTAAAGACCATGCCATCACTCAAGAGATTTTCTTTTGCCCTTTGTGACTATTTTGATGTTCTTGTTGATTCCTCGTTTAAGCTGTGCCTCCAAGAAGAAATGCCTTTCCCATAAGTGAAGTAATGTGCAAGAAAAGGAGTTAGATTTGGAAACAAGAACTTTTGCTTTGACAGCAGCAAGTTAAATTAGTTACGTTTAACTAACTGATAAGAGTATACATGTGTCCAATTTGAGTTATTCTTCAAGGATGCTTTCTAAGAGTGGCTGATGAATGAATGTTGCAAATGAAAATTAAGCAATTCAGATTTAAGCTGTATTCAGGATTATTTTACATCATGGGTAAGTACTAGGGAGTTGTACCGTGTTAGCCAATGAAAGTTGTCATTTTGCTTGACTTTTCACTACATCATGGGTAATAAAATCTTGACAAGTTGTGAAAATGATTTACCTTGCGTAAGGATTTTGTATTCATTTGTTGCTATTTTCATTTATTTATTTATTTGTTTATTATTTGAATTCTTCCTTGTCAACTTAAGTACCATCTTTGTTTGGACAATGTTTTGATTGTTGAAAAAAATTTGCATTACACTCCTCTATACATCTGTGTAACAAACTTTTATCGAGTTTTATTCTTTCCTTGTCTGCGTTTGTTACACCCCACCTAAAATACAACTCACATTGGTATATTTTGTGTTGTTAAGAATATGCAAGAGCAAGTTTATTTATAATAAAAAATATCAGTCAGTCAGTCAGTCAGTCATTACCCAACCCGTTATATCCTAATACAGGGTCACGGGGGTCTGCTGGAGCCAATCCCGGCTAGCACAGGGCGCAAGGCAGGAACAAATCCCCAGGCAGGATGCCAGCCCACCGCAGGGCGCGCACACACACACACACACACACACACCAAGCACACACTAGGGACAATTTAGGACCGTCAATGCACCTAACCTGCAATTGTTGTTTAAAGTGTCTTGCACTGACTGATTTTGAATTTTACATGAGTGATTGGTTCCTGCCTTGTGCCCTGTGTTGGCTGGGATTGGCTCCAGCAGACCCCCGTGACCCTGTGTTCGGATTCAGCGGGTTGGAAAATGGATGGATGGATGGATGTTATGCAAGATCAAGTTTTGCTGCGTTGAAGTTGAGTGTCTCGCTTCTAAATGTAAACTTTCCTTCAGAGAGTTTTCTTTCTAGTTCCTTTGACAGAATATACATATTGTAGTTACCGTGGCTTTTAGCAGTGAGCTAGGCTAACTGGAAAGTAAAGTAATGCTATTCAAATGGCCTTGGCCTATAACAGTGATAATAGTGAAGCTATTATAATAGTAATAGTGAAGCTATGGTGGTTTGTTGCAGCAAGCCTAAAATATATGAAAAATATTGGCTTCCTTTCTAGTATGC
Organism: Erpetoichthys calabaricus; assembly: GCF_900747795.2. Taxonomy (NCBI): domain Eukaryota; kingdom Metazoa; phylum Chordata; class Cladistia; order Polypteriformes; family Polypteridae; genus Erpetoichthys; species Erpetoichthys calabaricus. The sequence goes on along the minus strand of NC_041409.2, from coordinate 20,942,788 downwards.
CTAGCTGGGGGCTAACTGCAATGAGATGGACTTTCTAACTCAGCTACAGTATGTCATACATAAGAACATATTACTTGTGCCCATTTGTAATTAAAGTTATTAGAAGTAGATGGAGTTAAGAACTGTGGCCATAAATCTTTATGTAAACAAAAAACCTAAACTATGGTACTCTTTCATGTGTTCCTGTAAATGGTGTCAGGAGGTAATCATTTTAATTAAATTACACATATATGCCAACAGGGCATTATAAATTCAAGTCATACCCAGGATGGCATCCTGCTAAAACCACCATGATTCAAAATGACATGTATTCTAAAGGCAAGCTAAGTATGCATGTACTAATTTGTTCAAGATTAATGAAGTATAACAGCGCAAAGACATTACTAACACATTCACTAATATTCCGGATAGCATTTGATTAGAAATTTTATTTTTGCAAATCTTATTAAGTTATCCACATGCTAAACAGTTTTGTTTCAGCAAGCTTTCAATGAATTATGTGGCACTGAATTGACCTTTTACCTGTTGTCAAGAAAATGTTCATGTCATACATTTCATATAATGTATACTACTACAGTATACACAGTACACCTTTTACTTTCGGTGTTTATAAATAACTGTGTCTAAAATCATGCTGACTTAGAACTTTTTATTCTTCATGTTACCACAGTAACCTGCCTTAGCTGCTTGGTTTCCATAGCAACCATCTCTTACAGGTAAAAAGTGTTGCCTTTTTTCAGAAAATATGAGGAAAAATTGAACATCCACAGTACTTAATACTAGAACATTTCTTACTTCTACAATAGGAAAAATCTATGCAAAGTTAACCACTTCTGTAAAGCATTCTGCTTATAATAAATTGTTAATCAGTACATTGTTTGTGTATTGTATTAGCATTTCTGTGTCAAGCAAATGACAGAAAATATATATTAGTTATGATTTTCATAGTTCATGCAACTTCCCCAAACCAATATAGTTTGTGTCTAAGGTCCTCAGTCCGCTTTTTCATTAGAGGTTGCAGAGAGCCAGACCCTTTCTGGCACTTTGGTATGCAAGGCAGAGGCCATTCCAATGTGGGACAACAGCCTATCTCAGTGCATAAATAAATTCAGTCATACCAGTAAAGCCACACATACAATAAGATGATAGGTAGAGAAAAAGGTTAAAGGTACATTGTGAATTCAGTATACTTTGCATCTCACGATCTCACAAACTGAACATTTTATAAATGTTGTGCTTGTATTTTAGATAAATCTGTCTGATAGCTTAATCTTACAGACGTGCAAGGAGGGAAATGCATTGGATTAGGAGCTTTGTTGAACGTGTGGTCAATAATGGATTATCTGTATCCATTAGAAAACTGTAGGCACCAGGATTGCCAGACCTGAAAGGCACTTTACTGCCCAATCATTGTAATAATCATGGTAAATCCTGCAAAATCTTACAAAACTTAGCCCAATTTTGGTTAGTCCATTTCAAGCAAGCAAGCAAACTGCCACCCGACCCTATAACCCCTAAGCTGCAAGACTCTAAATTACACTCCTCTGATTGGATAATTGGGACTTAATTTGCATGAGAAAATGGAGCTAGACAGTTACATTCTGAGAGTAGTTTTCTCAATGGCTAAGGTCTGCTGGAGGTTACAACCTGCAGGATGAATCCTTTAAATTGATTTCTTGAAATAAATAAGAAAATGGTAGAAAAAATATAGCAAGCGCCTATTTGGTTATGTATGTTACATTTATTTTCTTTTATGTCAAAGAACATTACAAAGTTAGGGAAGGGCTGAGTCAGCATGCATCTGCAAAAGAGGAAAAAAAAAAAAGGCGATTTCTGAATTGAAAAGGAAATAAGGTAAAAGGCACAACATTTCAACTGTATAGCCATCGTCAGTTGTGACACTGAAATCTACTTTTCAGCTAGAATTAACCTTGAACTTTTTTCCTTCATGGTATGGTCACTACTAAACTCAAGCAATACAATTACACATATATTAGGGAAATTCAACACGTTTTGTTCACACAGGAAGCATCCTTTTAATAAAGATACACTGTCTAATACATACAGTGCAACCGGAAAGTATTCACAGCGCATCACTTTTTCCACATTTTGTTATGTTACAGCCTTATTCCAAAATGGATTAAATTCATTTTTTTCCTCAGAATTCTACACACAACACCCCATAATGACAATGTGAAAAAAGTTTACTTGAGGTTTTTGCAAATTTATTAAAAATAAAAAAACTGAGAAATCCCATGTACATAAGTATTCACAGCCTTTGCTCAATACTTTGTTGATGCACCCTTGGCAGCAATTACAGCCTCAAGTCTTTTTGAATATGATGCCACAAGCTTGGCACACCTATCCTTGGCCAGTTTCGCCCATTCCTCTTTGCAGCACCTCTCAAGCTCCATCAGGTTGGATGGGAAGCGTCGGTGCACAGCCATTTTAAGATCTCCCCAGAGATGTTCAATCGGATTCAAGTCTGGGCTCTGGCTGGGCCACTCAAGGACATTCACAGAGTTGTCCTGAAGCCACTCCTTTGATATCTTGGCTGTGTGCTTAGGGTCGTTGTCCTGCTGAAAGATGAACCGTCACCCCAGTCTGAGGTCAAGAGCGCTCTGGAGCAGGTTTTCATCCAGGATGTCTCTGTACATTGCTGCAGTCATCTTTCCCTTTATCCTGACTAGTCTCCCAGTTCCTGCCACTGAAAAACATCCCCACAGCATGATGCTGCCACCACCATGCTTCACTGTAGGGATGGTGCCAGGCTTCCTCCAAGTGTGATTACTGGCATTCACATCAAAGAGTTCAATCTTTGTCTCATCAGACCAGAGAATTTTCTTTCTCATGGTCTGAGAGTCCTTCAGGTGCCTTTTGGCAAACTCCAGGCGGGCTGCCATTTGCCTTTTACTAAGGAGTGGCTTCCGTCTGACCACTCTACCATACAGGCCTGATTGGTGGATTGCTGCAGAGATGGTTGTCCTTCTGGAAGGTTCTCCTCTCTCCACAGAGGACCTCTGGAGCTCTGACAGAGTAACCATCGGGTTCTTGGTCACCTCCCTGACTAAGGCCCTTCTCCCCTGATCGCTCAGTTTAGATGGCCAGCCAGCTCTAGGAGGAGTCCTGGTGGTTTCGAACTTCTTCCACTTATGGATGATGGAGGCCACTGTGCTCATTGGGACCTTCAAAGCAGCAGAAATTTTTCTGTAACCTTCCCCAGATTTGTGCCTCGAGACAATCCTGTCTCAGAGGTCTACAGGCAATTCCTTTGACTTAATGCTTGGTTTGTGCTCTGACATGAACTGTCAGCTGTGGGACCTTGTATAGACCGGTGTGTGCCTTTCCAAATCCTGTCCAATCAACTGAATTTACCACAGGTGGACTCCAATTAAGCTGCAGAAACATCTCAAGGATGATCAGGAGAAACAGGATGCACCTGAGCTCAATTTTGAGCTTCATGGCAAAAACTGTGAATTATGATGTATGTGCTTTCTCAGTTTTTTTATTTTTAATAAATTTGCAAAAATCTCAAGTAAACTTTTTTCACATTGTCGTTATGGGGTGTTGTGTGTAGAATTCTGAGGGGAAAAAATGAATTTAATCCATTTTGGAATAAGGCTGTAACATAACAAAATGTGGAAAAAGTGATGCACTGTAAATGGATTTAATAGTTTTTTTATATGCAGTAATGGAAAGCAAGATTACTTTTATGAGGAGAGGAAAGATTTAGGTTCAAGGTGGCAGAGGGTATCTCTGGAAATTACAGACTGGTAAAAAGCAGTGCAGATGTTGACCAATTTAAGCAAAAGACTGTAAAGTTACAATGAAAATGATTGGGGAGAGAAACTGGAAGATTATGAAGAGTTTTCAACATTTTTGTAACAAACGACATATAACAATCTTTTACAGAAGAAGTGGCATTTGAGATGTATTTTCAGTTTTTGGTATATGACTGCAGGTTATGTTCTCCTTATAATACCGCACAGCCACTTTCCATGATAAACACTGACTGTCTACAAGAGTTAGAAGTCTATGGACCTTACTGCGCAACACAGTCAAATTTACTCTTAACACTGTATATATGTCAATAGCAATACTCACTGTTTTGGGTTAATTTATCACTACTTGAGTTAATTTAACTGTGATTTTATTTTGGTAGTGAGTTAAAATGGGCAGAGGGGGAGAGAGTGAGATAAGAAATGAAATTCTTTGCTGCTGCATGTGAAAATCTGTTTGACCTAAACAGAAATGGTTGGTGTGTTAAGTAAATGAAGACCTACAAGGAATCAATGAATGTGCAGTCTGGGCTTATCCATGTTTCAAGAAGAGTAATTAAGACAAGGGAGAAATTTTCTTTCTAGATAACAAACTACAGATAATTCAGACCAGGTGGTAGTGGAGGACTGTGAGAAGACAGAATTAAGAAGTATTAGAGTGGTCTTTCTTCTTAAACCGATTTGCACCTCAGATCTAGCCCAACATCTGAAGCATAGAAAGGAAAGAGCATGGAAGAACAATTTACTAAATAAGATGGGGCTCTACCGGTATAACAAGAAAAAATGTTTGTTTAATGTGAATGAAATAGCATCTAAGAGGCACATACTGTCTTTGTAACTTAGGTTTTAAAAGCATTCAAGATTTTAAAATATTTTTCAGTATTTATTGTGAAGTCTTATTGATGCTACAAATAATAGTACACTATATATTTTTTGCAATAAAATGTTTACCACAGAATATTAATCTGTCTTTTAAAGAGTAAAAAAAAAAAACAACCAGGCCACAACCAGGTCGTGATAAGTGAACTTTCTTTAGAAAAGTAAATCCGACAGGTGAAGCTTCAGTTAAAGCAATGGTGTCTACTAATGTAATTTCCATAATTTTTAGTCCATTGTCTGGTCTTCTGCTTTGTTGTCACTATGGATGTTATCAGATGATCAAATTAAACCTAGCTAAAAGGAATCCAGAGTGGTAGATAACATTAACATTTGAGATTTACTTTAGATATTTGTTTATTTTTCCAAACCATAGGCATTAAGAGTGCACACTTATTTTTGGTGAACAAAATGTAATTTACCTTTCAACCTAACTTGAACATCATCATTGGATTATGGAAAAGAAAATGGAGAACCCAGGGAAAGCCCACAAAGATAGAAGAAAAACAATGGAAATTCCACACAGATAATAGTTAAGCTGTCATTTTAACCCAATGGCACTATGCTGCCCTTTTTGGTAGAATATTTATTTTTCTGTTGTATACTTATGTGTAAATGTTCAAACGTACAAATACAGTAATTAAAATGACATACATAGTAGTCTTAATCCAAAGCTGAATAGTGAGGAACATTTAATTTTCCAGCAGCATTATGAACAAGGTAGGACCCAACAGCATTATTTGCCAGTCCATCACAATAAAACTTGTATAGGTTTTTTTTTATCATTATTAGGATATGAATGTATGTTTTATCATTACCTTTGCCTATTCCAGAAATAAACATACTATATTCAGATTACTGTATTTTATAAAAAATGTAAAGTAGTAACTTGCCACAGTGGATTCAGAAAGCATTCAGAGCCCTTCACTTTCTGTAGATTTTATTGTGTTGTAGATTTAATTTTCAGTAGATAAATTTGCCATTTTTGCCCATCAGTCTACACTTAATAATCCATAATGAGAAACTGAAAACATATTTTGAGAAAGGTTTGCAAATTTATTAAAGAATCAAAAACTGAAATCTCTGATTGATGTAAGTATGCAGACCCTTTGCTGCGTCACTTCAAATTGCAGTTTGGTTCATCCTGTTTGCTTTTATTATCTTTGAGATATGTCTAGAACTTGATTGGACTTCCCCTGTAATACTTTCAGACTCCATTGTATGTTGTATAGTTCTGTAACTCAAAAAAAGAAAAGAAACGTATACACCTACTGTATAGTACTAATTTGGTAATTTTTTCCCTTCTCAGGTGTCATTTATAACTTCTTTAGTGCATCCCTTCATTCTAAAGAAATACCAGACACACTGATAGCAATAAACAAGCATGGCATATCTTGTCAAAGTGATGAATTAAGCAAATACGCTATAAATATAGAGTAGACAACAGTAGGTTCTTATTTAGTAAAATGTTTACTTAGAAGTTTTAAAGCTTTTTTTTTTTTTTTACACATTAGTGGCCCTTGAACCATAGATATTAATGCACAGTTCAGCGCAGTGATAAGAAACATTAGACAAGGGTGGTGAGTGCGAATGGATACAGAAATACACATGATCCTAAGAGTAGCTCAAGATTTAATTCACCTCTAGTAAAATCATGTTATATTAAAATTATGATAATTGAATTCATGCTATGTAAATGTCCATGACTTTGAAAAAGGCAATTGGCTCCATTAGTAAATTGTACTTGGATGGGCAATGTAAAAAGACTGATAGAAATTGTTTTTTCAGCAAACGGAGAAAAATTGTTACCCATCCTGTATAATTGCTTGTGTTTAATGATACATGTCTTCTTTTACCTCCTGTGTGACAGAAACAGATAGCTGAAGCTAACTTTTAGATGGTTATATCTCTCCCACCTCCATCTCTGATTAAAAATTATGATGCTTTTTTTTTTTAAACAGAACTATTACTTATTTGTCTGAAATTCTGAAAACACATTTGAAATTGCACTCTAGTCGTTAAAAACTACATAGACCTCTAACCTTACCATTATTTATTTTTAATGTGGGGGATGGGGGTGTTTGGTGGATAGAGAAAATTGTAGGCCCATGCTAGGATCTTTCGTCAAAGGATGATACGGTATGTAGTGCTTTATCCACTTTGTAGCTACATGACTGCTAAATGAGGTTTCTTGCAGCAACTTTTAATTGCAAAACTGCTACACTTATGTCTATATAATTTGTTTCTCATGTTGAGAGGGGTGCATTGATTTGCTGTTACACATCTAATTCATGAATCACTTAGCTATCGGGTAAGCAAAGAAAGTAGCTGTGACGACTTGTTCCCCCCTCATTCATAGACGTTTAAAGTACATCATGAGGCCCTGTGAAGGATTCACCCGTACATCGTGTTTTCTTTCTGCTTTTGCACAGGACTTTTTGTTGTACTCTATTCTTTGATATTTTGATGTTTACAAGGTTTTATTTAACCGCTGCTTTCCTAATTTTTATCTGTTTTGAGCTAGGAAAGTTTACAAAATATGAACGACATTTAGCCATTGATTATCCACAACCAACAACTATTAGTAGTGCAAGAATGCTATTTTTGTATCACTTGAATTGCAGTCTACTGTCTGTGAGTACATTTACAGTCCCCACAAGCCTATCTATTATACAATCCTATTAAAACTTGTTTCTTATACACCCTACAAATTCATATAATTACATCATCTTAATACCAAATAATTTTGCATATAAGTCATTGTTAAAAAATCATAAAGGTGCAATATCCCTTTCATTGATGATGCAGATAAATAAAAATAAAACAATTTCTACTTTCAAAACAGTTTAAAAATCCTTGATCACACTTGAATGTAACACTAGGTATACATTTTCTAGCACGATTTAATCTTGCAATAAACAACAGGGGTTATTTTTAAATGAGCATTCTCCCGCTCTGCACAGTACTGTGGTCAGGTTTTGGCTCATTGTTCCTGGCAGGCTAGTTTATGCTATTTTGTCTGACTTTGAATCATCTTGTGGACTCCGGAAGGACAGTGGCATGCATTTATTTCAGTTTCATTCCACAAGAAGATAATTAGGAGATAAAATGGATATAAATTTACTACTATTATAAATGGAACAAGGCTATTGCCTCTTTGTATGTTCTTCATGGAATATTCAGTTAGATTCTTATTGACGATGCATATTCTTTTTTTTAAAGCTACTTCAGTGATAGAGAAAAAGTCCAGTGGCCCAGTTCAATCCAATAACTGAATATGATATAATAACTGGAACAGCACTAGATAATGATTTTCTACAGTCTATCTTCAACCAATTTTAAAATGATTGAACTGTTTGGCATTGAAGAACAGGCAAAAACTCCAGCAGTCCACTGTGTAAAGTGGTTAGACAAATAATGAATTACCGCTGTAACTGACCCAAAATTAGATTCCACCAGGGATTGACAAAGTGGTGTACTACGTATTGTTTATTGTATTTTGAGTATTTTAGTGATTCTTGTACTTTAAAAACATAAGTAGTTGTTAGATCATTGAGCTACACTCACGCTTTGTGTTATAAGTGTTAGTTCAGGTTAGGTTGGGGAGCATGCACTGGTACAGCTCATTGCCATACCAACCACATGACGAAACAGCTCGGGATCCTGGTTGGCAACCCCCAGGCAGACACACTGTCCAGTCCCACCCTCCTGAAATGATCCTCTATCTGCCACAGCCAGGCGTTATGTGGGCGACTTCTTGGCTTGGTCCAGTCACTCGGGTCCTCAACAATGAAGATCCTGTGAGCCAGATCACCCTCGGGGAATGGCACCACAAGGCCGTAGTACCATAATTGATGTTCCATCACAGTGCAGGTAATGTGCCTCATTTGGGACTCCTTGAGCAACTACTCATTCAACACAAAGTCAAACCAGCGGTACTCAAGGATTCTCCGAAGAGACACAGCACCAAAGGAGTCCAGTGTTCATCTCGCGTCTCTGGATAACGTCCATGTCTGGCAACCATATAGCAAGACAGGAAGCACCAGCACTCTAAAGACTTCGACCTTCGTCCTTTTGCATAGATAGTGGGTGCTCCACACACCTCTTTCCAGCGACCTCATGACCTCTCTTGTTCTCCCAGGCCGTCTACTGACTTTGAGGTAAGCAAACCTCTCAACAAGGTTGACACTCTCTTTGCAGACAGACCCTCTGCTGATGGCTGTGCTTAAGAGGTCATTAAAGGCCCAGACACTTGGAGTCCTCACTCATTCTCTCGAGAGCCTCCATTCACTCTGCGAAGATCACAGCATCGTCAGCAAGGTCAGGATCAGTGAATCTTTCTTCGCCAAAAGATGCCCCACAGCTGCTGGGGAGTTAAAATATTATACAATTTAAATATTATACAGTGATTATTATTACGTATAGAGCACAGTGAACAGATATCTTGTGGGCTGTGGTCATATACAAAATAGAGAATATTCTCCGAGGAGGAAAGACATCATTGTTTCTTAAGTTTGTTTTGTGTGCAAGGAAATCAAGGATGCTGCATTTGACTGACCTTCACCCCTTCTAGCACAATGATGTCACCAACACACACGTTCTTCATGTCATTTTTTTTTTCCCCTCTAAGCTTGCTTATTTCAATATTGTGTAAGTTCTGAATGGATATGACACAAAGCCGGAAGAATCCTAAGATATGGAGTCAGTCCCCTGTTAGCCTCACAAGACAGTGTTCAGTAATGTTGTGCAACATATATTCTGCAATTTGTTTTAATTTTTATGTTTTTGTTGCTTTTTAGTGTTTAAACCTTGTATCAACAGAGAAATATTATTGTCTAGATCACTGTCGGGCAACCGGTGCGCCATGGAATTTTCTAGGGGCACCGCGAAAACTTTTGTAAAATATTTAAAATTGCTAGTGTTTTTGAACTTTTGGTTGATTAAAAAGATACTGTTTAAAAAAAAATATTTTATGTTGGAAAAACAGATTACGGTTAATCAGATTGTTGAATAAACGAATGTATTTATTTTGAATGCAAGTTGAAATTTTCGCTGTTCAACATTCATCATAATATTAACACCAGCGGTGTCAAAAACGCATCTCGTGAGACTTAAAAAGTCTCGTTGTTAGATCTCGCTCACTGTACGGATAGAAGAAGGCGGAGCAAATATAGAACGAGAAAATACGAACGCTACATTTCGGCTCTTGCCGACGAGAGAGTATCGCTGTATGGAAATGAAGTCTAAGAAACGCGAGAGACTTCAAATGATCGACAAGGAAATGCACGTCTGCCTTTCGAAAATTGATCCTCGTATCAGTCTCATATGTGCTGAAAAGCAATCTCAACATTCACATTAATTAAATTTAAGATTTATCCTTTGATTCCTTTATTAATAAAATGTCTTTCAAACTTGTAAAATTAACTTTTTTATTGGCGATTGTCCATAGATTGTGTCGTCACAACTTTATTTATGGGCAGTCCTTCAGGTGCGCCGCGAAAGAAAATTTTTGGACTTAGTGCGCCGCAACTCGAAAAAGGTTGCCTTTTTGGTCTAGATTCTTACTTTTGTTTGGTTCATTATATTATTATTTCTTCATTAGTTTATCACTGCCACTACTTATTAACTGTTTCAAAATAAGCTTTTTAGCAACACATTGTCCAACCTACTTAATCCAATTCATAGTTGCGGGGAGATGGCTCTTATCCTCACAAGGCTGCAGGAAGCACTCATGCATACACCTCACTGGCCAAATTTTTGATTTACCAGATAACCTAACCTGCACATATTAGGGGATATGGAAAAAGGGAGTGCATGTAATCTTCCACACAAGCACTGTCTGGCCATGAGATAAGAACCTTGGGTGCTGGATCTGTGTGTCCTCAGCATTAGCCACACCCGCTAGAAAATTTGGAGTTAGAATGAATAAACTATTTTGAGGTGGTTGGGGTGTGGATGCTAGGTGGGTGGCAATGGGACATCGCACAAACTCTGCCCAAACCTGTGGCCAGACTGGGATTTGGACTCAATACCACCAACTCAAACTGCTGTGCCATAACACAACCCAGTGGTACATCGTGCCATGATGAAAAGAAATTCAAGAAAACTCCCAGAAAGTAGTCGCTTGTATATGTTAGTCTGGAAGGAGATATGTACTTATTTCTTAGTCATTTTGGTTCCCCCATGGAATGACAGTTATTGTCCAAATGTAGAAATTTTGTGGCAGTATTGTCATCCCAGAAGTGGCCATTCTGCCAGAATTTCTTATTGAGAACCATCTAGTCATTTCATTTAAGTCCATGGGGAAATTTTCACGTGGGACATAAATATTATATTAAACAATATCAATAACAATATCAAATAAATAAAGCAAATGTAAAATAACTGTTGGGTTATACCTTGGGCGCTGTGGATACTTTTTGTATTTGCTATATTTGTCTTTTTCATCTTTATCATGATTAAATCATTTACACTGATTTATCCTAGCTGTTTTAGATTTGATTAGATTAGATTAAAAAACTTTAATTCGTCATTTATTGCCATTAATTGTGTAACGAAATTATATTGCTTGCTTTGTCTGTATGTCATTTGCTCACTTAAATACTAAAGTATAGTGGCATTTTATTACAAACTGTTATTTTGCACCATATAGTACATAGTATTAACAAAACAGCTAATTGTGGCACATCCAAAAAATAATTCCTGTTTAAATCAAGACTAATTCAAGACCTCAACTCTGTTTCTGTGAATCTGAATGTCTGTGGTTTCCATTAACTTAATTTATCTTAATAGTAAAATCTAGCAGTCAATAACTGTCTGCAATAATAGTTTAGCAGTTCTTCTTTGCTGAATCCACTCTTCCACAGTGTCATTCCATTTCTTTTCCTTCCATCTTTTGCCTTTGACAAGCTTTTGTAAGTTTTAGTAACATGGTGGTCAGACCTGTGAATAGTAAATGTGTGTGTTTCACCGTTCTGTGATTTATATGAGATTGTGGTTACATATTACAGTATATATGTTCATGTATTTTAGTGGTTTTATATTTAATGAATCAATAAAACAAAAGTTTTTATAATTCTGTGAGTGCCTGCATATATGTTTATATAAAATATATACATTCAGCCAGCTATGTACTTAATCATTTTTAATAACCAGCTTCTTGTACAGCAGGATTACCAGCCCTGTACTGTTGACTATGGTTGCCTCTGCTCTTTATGGTTTAAAAGGTGTGCCCTCATCAGTACAAATTTTCATACTGGCCCACCATCACTAAATTGAGATCTGCTAATTTTTTGTTTTTAAACTCATATTTACATTATGGGGAACATTTGTCTGAGGTTAGAGACTGCCTTATGCCATGACGTGATGACAATTATAGGATACCAGCTACAGGAACATTTGAAGGGTTTCAAGCCATGGCTTGTTAGCCTAAAGAATTGCTTATGTATGCTTTCTTTCTGTCAAACAAGTTAAAACTAAGAGTTGTGTTTTATTATAATTTAATTATGTGTGTGACCATACTTTTTAATTTGCATATGATATTTTTAGTTCCCAGAACACTACTTTAACGTATCTAGTAGTCACCTGATGACCTTTAAAATGGTTGCTTATCAAAGTTTAAAGTTATTGCAAATGTATTTTGGAGAAGCGTAACTATGAAAATCAATGTTTAGGAATATTGTAGAGCCAGCTTGATGGTACATTTGCTTGTCCACACTTATAGGGAGAACGTGCAACCAGACAGATATTAATACTTACAGGTAACAGTGCTGACTCTTGTGCCACTGTTCTTATAGTCTTAAGTCTTTGCTTGTTTTTAGTAATTTACTTGATAATTCCTTATTTACCAGTTGACTGGGAAGTATTCCTTACTTTAACTTTCTTAAATAAAAATGAAGCCCATACAGTTGGTGTTACCATTGTTTGCTGTTAAGAAAAAAAGAAAAGGATTGGGAGGTAGTGGCACATTGGAGATAAGGAAAAGAAGAGTTGTTTTTTTTTCTTTTTGAAACAGAATAGAGTCGCAATGAATCAAATTGTAATCAAATGTTTCTATCATTTGCATATTCTAGTCAGCTTAATAGTCTTTCTAAAGGAAAATGTCTAGTTTTAAAAGAATTAAAGGCTACATTTCAATGGGTAGAAAATGTTAGAGGATGGGTCTGTTTAATGGATTTAAACAGTTTCTCTGTTTGTAGCTGTGTCATTTAATTAAGTCATACCATTTAAAACAGGGGTGGTGTAGTTATATTTGTATAGCTACATTAATAGTGTTCTTTTTACATTACTTATTTATTTATTTGGACCTTTTGTGTTCTTATTATTATGAAATTTAACTTGCTTATTTGCAATTCAAAATTGATTTTTCTTTTTTAACATGCTCTTTTAAATACATACATTAAAGTTTAAATTTTCTGCTTTTACATTTATTATTTATTCACTTTTCTTTATGTAAACAGTCATGGGTGATTGGATCTTATCCAAACAGCATTTGGTGAAAGGTAGAATGCAAACTTTTACCTAAGATTTACAATGCATTAAGGTTCTATATATCAACAGAAAACAAAACTCAGGCATGTATATCGTAATGCACACATTTTCTCTTTACAGAATTACATTCAAATTACCGTATTTTTCGCACCATAAGACGCACTTTTTTTTCCCCCAAAAGAAGGTTGGAAATGTCTGTGCGTCTTATGGAGCGAATATTGTGTCACAGACCATGATGTGTATTACCTGACAAAAGTCAACATCCAGGGGTAGAGGACGACAAAACCCACTGTTACGTTGCAGGCATTCCCTCTGTGCTTGGAGGAATGTTAGACTCATTGACTCGGCATCTAATCCTTGCGTGTGCGTGAGTTGCGAAATGTAAACAATGGTATGATGGCATCGACATCTCACGAGGGAGCGAAACGAGTGCAGAAAACAAATGTTTTGCGCATTATCACTGAGTCGGACTTTTGTTGAGAGTGATCAGGAGATCGAACAAAAGAGTGAGGAACTGGCATCAGCTGATCGGGACACCAGCCGATGCCGCCCCTGCTGAACGCATTCGTGCACCTATGGCAAGGTTCGTGTGGGAGGAATACCTAGACATTGATCCGTGGGAGCCAAACTGGCTACCGGACTTCACAAGACAGTATGGCTTGCTGTTGGACTCGACAGATTACCAGCCGCTGGACTACTTCAGGCTGTTCTTTCCTGAAGCTGCCTTTCATCTACTGTCAGACGAGACAAACTGGTATGCGGAACAATTTTTTGAATCGAGGGCTGTGCTTGCACCGCATTCTCGTTTTTCAAACTGGAAACCCACAACAAAACACGAGATGAAGGGCTTTGTGGCATTACAAATATAGATGGAACTAGACTGGCGATATAACTTCAGGGAGCATTGGTCCAAACGTGCTTTGTCCCCTGGTGGCTTTGGACAGGTTATGCCGCGTGAAGATAGGTACGTGCTCCTGCAAAGTGATTGTGAGCAACTGAGCTTCATAAATTCTGACACTAGCGATGAGGAGTTCTTGGGGTTTCCATAAAACTAGAAGAGTGCCTGAACCTTAAAGTCTCTCCTTATTTATTAATGACGGTGATGATGTTTCTTAATACCGCTGTTGAATTTACATGGTTGAAATATTATTCTGCTATATTTTATTAAACATATTAGTACACCATTTGGTTCAGAATATTTTTCTTCTTGTTTTCCTCCTCTAAACCTAGGTGCGTCTTATGGTGCAAAAAATACGGTATTTTTATTTGTGGATATTGGAAAATTGTCAAAAATTAGCTTTCAGTGGATCCTTGTGAGATGAGCCACTATTTTTATAGCAAAGCATTTGACAAAAATTGAGAATAAAATGTTTAAGTAAATTTTCTTAACGTCATTATTTTCACATAAAATTATACACAGTAAATGTATTCAGTCCCCAAATACTAAAACATGGCATGTTAATTAACCATTGGCCGGGGAAGGGGACATCCACTGATGCAATGACTTTTTATTTTAAAGATAACATTATTTTCTTTTGTTCTCAAAGCTTCATTTCTTTCTTATAAAGGCTACTAACTGCAATGGGTAACATTTGTGCCTGTACACCTCAGTCTATATATCCAAAAGTAGAAGTCTTGTCAGCCTGGCCACTTTGAATCATAACTTTAGTAATAATGCCTTATGCCTTCTACTGTGTGCCAGCTGATTCATGTAATGTAAGGGAGTGCATCATCTTTACAATGTGGTATTCAACTTCTTTTTCTGAATGTGAACTTGCTTTTGCTCCTATACAGTTTCTTATCCTGTATTCTCCTGCAGCAGGTTAATTCTGCTTAACTGAGCCATGAGCTTGGAATGACAAGGGAGTGCATCTGATTTATTGAAATGGCAACAGATGTTCCATGTAAAAATATTCCATGCATGCATATTCTGCTTAGTATCATGGGGAACCCATGTTCTCCTTCTCCCCTTTCAAATACTTTTGTAGAAAGTTGATATTAAATACCATGGAAGTTATTTTCCTCACCACTACAGCTTGAAGCTTTTTATTTTTTATGAGTCACCTTACATATGTGGTTAACCCATTCTACTAGCATGCATTATTCCTCTCTGGATCATCTACAAGCTTGTTTAAGCTGTTTGAGTCCAAAAAGAAAACTTCCTTTGGAAATTTGGATTTTTTTTTGGTTGACAATCCAATTTGCCTTATTTGCCACGTGGAACTGTTACATTTTTTTTACTTGCAGCCTCAAATAATGTACTTATACTGTTAAAACTTATAAAAAGCAATATAAGACAGTGTGCAGTAATATTGTACAACATACTTTATATTCTGCAATTTTTTAATTTTTATGTTTTTATTGCTTTTTGGTGTTTAAACCTTATATCAACAGAGAACTGTACTTTCTCCGGTCCTGTACAGCCTATATACATCGGACTTCCAATATAACTCTGAGTCCTGCCACGTGCAAAAGTTTGCTGACGACACTGCTATCGTGGGCTGCATTAGGAGTGGGCAGGAAGAGGAGTATAGGGACCTAATCAAGGACTTTGTTAAATGGTGCGACACAAACCACCTACACCAGAACACCAACAAAACCAAGGAGCTGGTGGTGGATTTTAGGAGGCCCAGGCCCCTCATGGACCCCGTGATCATCAGAGGTGACTGTGTGCAGATGGTGCAGACCTATAAATACCTGGGAGTGCAGCTGGATGATAAATTGGACTGGACTGCCAATACTGATGCTCTGTGTAAGAAAGGACAGAGCCGGTTATACTTCCTTAGAAGGCTGGCGTCCTCCAACATCTGCAATAAGATGCTGCAGATGTTCTATCAGATGGTTGTGGTGAGTGCCCTCTTGTATGCGGTGGTGTGCTGGGGAGGCAGCATAAAGAGGGACGCCTCACGCCTGGACAAACTGGTGAGGAAGGCAAGCTCTATTGTAGGCATGGAGCTGGACAGTTTGACATCTGTGGCAGAGCGACGGGCACTGACCAGACTCCTGTCAATCATGGAGAATCCACTGAACAGGATCATCTCCAGACAGAGGAGCAGCTTCAGCGACAGACTGCTGTCACCGTCCTGCTCCACTGACAGACTGAGGAGATCGTTCATCCATCACACTATGAGACTCTTCAATTCCGTGCTGGGGGGGCGCGGAGGAATGTTAACATTATTCAAAGATATTGTCTGTATACCTGCATTGTTATCACTCTTTAATTTAATATTGTCTTTATCAGTATGCTGCTGCTGGAGTATGTGAATTTCTCCTTGGGATTAAGAGAAAAGCCAAGCAAAATGACACCTTTTATTGGCTAACTAAACAGATTACAATATGCAAGCTTTCGAGGCAACTCAGGCCCCTTCTTCAGGCAAGATGTAATACAGAGACTGGAGTTCCCTATGTTTATATACACACTCTAGGACAAGAAACAACATTGGTAAATCTTTAAATGAGAAATTTTAAATGTAAAAAATTAATAGATTCATTCAGGCTAGGGTTAATTTAACAAGAGAGAGAGAAGAACAATGTATGGTCAAGATCTCTGGATAAGATAACTGTCCAACAAAGTCTCTTTTAAAGTTTGTAATGAGCCTGGCACTCCTTGGGATTAATAAAGTATCTATCTGTCTGTCTGTCAATCAATATTGTCTAGATTCTTACTTTTGTTGGTTCATTGTATTATTATTTCTTCATTAGTTTATCACTGCCTCTACTTATTAACTGATTTTACAATTAGTCTGAGTATATTTTTCAAAATAAGCTTTTTAACAACACATTGTCCAACCTGCTTAATCCAATGCATAGTTGCAGGGAGATGGCTCTTATCTTCACAAAGTTGCTTGCATAACAGCCAGTGGCCACATTTTTTGAATTACTAGATAACCTAAACTGCACATCTTTGGGGATATGGAAAAAGGGAGAGCATGTAATCTCCACACAGACATTGACTGGCCATTAGGTTAGAACCTTGGGTGCTGGATCTGTGAGTCCTCTGTGCTGGCCTACTTTTTAGCTGTTTATTTTTTTTTATACTGTATGTATTTCATATTTTGCTTGCACAATTATTAGTGCTGTTCAATTGCTTTATTATTATCATATTCATAATTAAACATTTTAATCAAGTTATCTTTATGGCTGAAGAGCTATTTGCATAGTTTTAGTGATGCTTGTGAAATTGAGCTATTGAGCTTTTTAGAGTAACTTTAAAAGTGATAGGCATTAGTCGTCACTCCAGAAGGTTCAGATGATTTCTATTATGGATATTTCTGTGTTTTCAAGGCAAAATTTAAACTTTTTCCTTAACCAGTTATTTCTAGCGCCATTGGACAAGAACATGAAATTCTGCTGCGAGATATGCTTAAAGAAAGAAATCTGTCCTTTTTAGGTAAGCACATTTTCTACATCATAGCGTTTAGCAGCTGTTCTTTATTAGGAATATGAACCCAGTGTTCAGTGTTTTCTCTAGTAAAGAAGAGTCACATTTTTCATGTTGTGCATGTTTTTTTTTGTCTTGTTTTAAAAATGACCAGGACTGTAATATTTTACATATGCTTTATACCAGTCAAGTATTATTCTATGTTAGAGTAAATATGCTTGCTCCTGTATAGTGCCAGGCTCACTTATGTTCAAAGCACACATTTGTCTACCTCTGTTATATTGCTGGGTGCATTCAGAGGTTGTGTGGCAAACAGCACAAACTTTGAACATTTTGCTATTCATGAAGACTGTAGGCCTCAAAGGAAGTACTCGCATAGATTTACAGGAAGCCTTCACGCCGAAAGAGAATACAATTTGAAGTCTTCCCTGTTTATTCTGCTAATCTTCCCCCCCAAAGTAAAAACAAACCATACATTCTTAAATTAAAAATAATATGTTTAGGGTAACCCCGCATGGGAACAATGAAGATAAAGACCTTATGACTGAAACCGAAATTCATTTAACACCTGTCTACTTAAAGAAGTCCAAAAGCGTTTCTGTTGTCGTTAAGAAGATATCATTTATTTGGGCTCAAAGTGCTGACCTTTCACGGAGCACAACAGTGGAATGTTCTAAAACTGTCAGAGTTTCAGCACATTGGCTGTGAAACCACTGTCCTCGACTGATAAATGGATTGGAAATAAGCTACCCAACAGTGGGAATGGGCCATTAATTTTAATCAAAGGTGATGTAAAAAGGCGAATGGGCTGCATGACAATGTCAACAGCCCAGTAGGTGTTAAGAGAGACCACACAGCTTTTCCTTTTACTTGCTTTAACCATTAGTTGAGGATGGGTGAAGACAGAAAGGCATGCCTGGAATTGAATGACCAGGTCATTCCAAAATTTAATGGAGAAATCAGGTGTTCCAGAGATTATTGCAAAATTGCACAAAGCCTCAAGGGCAGTGGAAAAGAAAGCTAGCAGATCAATCTTTTAAAAGACATGGACAAGCATCCTTTAAAACTCTTCTAATTATTGTAGATAAGAATAATGGACAGCAGCTTTGTCAAAGGGGGGAGTTTTCCAAGATTGGAATTTGTATAAATTCAATAAAGCTGCATTTGACATTTTGCTGCAGAATTAATCTAAGAACTTACCCAACATACTAATCTTACTTATCTTTTTTTTAATATTCTTAGTGATTTCCACTGACTCCTATTTTCCAATAAAAATATGAACTTCATGGTCTTTGTGTCTCCATGTGTTTCCTGTGATAGTTCTTCTTTTTCCTTGACTTTAGAGCAAAAGAGACAATTTATAATTTTGGAAAAGCGGTTAATGAATATAAATCTAAAACATAAATTTCTTTCACAGATGAAAACCAGCTGCGTGTTAAAGGTTATGACAAAACACCTGATATCATACTGGAGGTCCCAATTGGTATGTATGTGATATCTTTTGATGTAGCAGACTGTGTTTTGTCAAAACATAAACCTTGATTATTTTATTTATTGATTTAATTTTTATTCAACATAATGTGTATTTTCTTATTATTTGAATTCTGTTTTCTGCTTAATCAAAATTTATGCAAATGAAGCAGTACCATTGTACTAAACAATATGAAACAGCACTGGGATGTAACCAGTCCACTAGCAGTTATGTTCAATATGTATACAAGCTGGCCTGTCATGTGTCCTGTTGGCATGTATTCTGACATTAATAGCAAGTTACCATGCCAGCATTACTGGGTAACCATTAGTGGGGTAGTGCTCTGCCTCATAATTCTATACAGTATCTCTAAAGTGCAAATTAGTAAGGGTGCCCAGAAAAATAAAGAAAACGCGTGCCCTGTTGAGGTAGGAAATACATTTTTGCAGGATGCCAGAAGGCAGATGATCAAATATTTGACAAAACTGGCTGATCCTTGGTCAAGTAGGAACATGCAACAAACGAAGGGAGTGCACTGGGGGACTGAAGGAGATTAGTATCAGAAGTGTCCCAGCTGATAAGAAATCAGAAGGGAAGCCTTGTATGTTACAATAGTCTTCCTGCTACCCATTAAAGTAGGCATGTGGCTTGGGGTTTCCTGGCCTGTTAATTAGGTGCTCGGGTGTGTATATCAGGAACACCTGGAGGAACCAGAGAAAATCCCAGAATAATGGGCCAAGGACCTTCAGAGTCCACTCCTCACTCTGGATGTAGCTGATAGCATGTCCCCCAAAGTAGTTTCTAACTATAGATTAACAGCTTCTTCCTGTTGTACGCTTATTTAGTATAGAGAGGAAAAGATGGCAAAAGAAGGAGGGAAAGTGGAATGTAGGAGAAGGAGGAGGAGACCTTGAACTAGGAGGTATTTGGCAGGCAAGTTAATGGGCCATCCTATGTGAATGATAAGGGCAGAGCCCATATTAGGGAGGTTCTGGGTGGCTATTGGATTTTGTTGTTTTTTATTTCAGTTGTGTTGTACATTTTGTCTCCCATAAGCCATACCATTTGTTTTCATATTTTTTTTGTCATAATAAAATATTGTTTGTATTTAGGGATTTATTAAAACTGTCTCTTCCTGTCCACAACATACAGTATGTGACAAAATAATTCCTAGTTGCAATAAACAAATACTTTAAGAAAAAGTGTTCCCAAATGTGTTAAAAGTTCAGATTTATTGTCATGTGTACATAGTGCACTGATAATTCTCACTTGCTTGTCTCCTAGGAATAGTAATGGTGATGGAGTACCAACAAAAAGACGCACGCAAAACCTGTGTAATATGCGCTGTATATGCCATCCTATACAATTTACAGAATATGTATACAGGAACACATACAGTGTTTGTTATTATGGCTAACTGTTCTGTAACCTTGTGACCTGTGGATAGAAACAGTCCTGGAACCTACTGGTATGAATGTCAGTGGTCCAGTACCATTAGCCAGGAAGGAGTCAGAAAAGTTCCTCTCTAGGATGACTGCGGTCATTAACAATACTGTTTGTCTACCTAAGGCATTGAGTGTATATACAGTATGTACTGAAGAGAAGGTAGCTCTGTGCTTGTAATATTCTGTGCTGTCTTCACCTCGCTCTGTAATACTGGTACTGCTGTATCAGGATGTTGTTATTATTATTATGCAGCCAGTCAGGATTGGGCTTTACATTGTTCTTGTAGAAGTTAGTGAAAAGAGATGGAAAGTTTGAGCTTTCTTCAGATGTTTGAAGAAGTAAAGGTGTTGGTAAGTCTTCTTGACTCATTGACTTCATCAGAAATGTGAAGCTGTGGTCTGCGTCATACTTCCTGAAGTCTAGAACCACTTTCTTGTTTTTGCTGACATTAACGATGAGATTGTCTACCTTGTGTTTCTGTGTCATCAGATAAACATTTTGTCTCTGATCTGTCTTGTCATTGTTTGTGTTAAGCTTTAAGATGATTCTATCATCTGCAAATTTAATGATGGAGTTAGTGCTGTGTTATCACTGATTCATACTGTGCCCTCCATAATGTTTAGGACAAAGACACGTTTTCCTTGATTTACCTCTCTGCTCCGCAGTTTAAAATTACAAGTCAAACAATTCAGACATGATTAAAGCACACATTGTATTTGCAAACATTTCAGTGACACCAAAATGACAACACTTTTTGTACATGATTTCCCCCAATTTCAGGGTACCATAATGTTTGGGACAATTAGCATCACAAGTGTTCGTGATTATTCAGGTGTTTTTCATTAGTGCAGGCATAATAAACCTAGAGTTACTTCTACCCTTTAGAGTGTGTAGTTGCCATTGTTCAACAGGAGGACAAGAACTATGTCAATGAAAGTTAAAGAAGCCATTATGAGGCTGAAAAACAAGAATAAAACCATTAGAGACATCAGTAAAATCTTAGGATTACATAAGTCAACTGTCCGGAATATCACTGAGAAGAAAGAACGCACTAGTGAGCTCAGTAATCACAAAGGGACTGGTGGGCCAAGGAAGACCTCCACTGCTCCACAGACACTACTATCTGCAGAAGACTTCATCAGCAGAAGTACAGAGGCCACACTGCAAGATGTAAACCACCAGTTAGCCACAAAAACAGGGTGGCCACATTGCAGTTTGCAAAAAAAGTACATAAAACAGCCTTCAGAACTCTTGAAAAAGGTTTTGTGGACAGACATGACAAATATGAACCTTTATCAGAGTGATGGCAAAAGCAAAATATGGAGACGAAAAGGAACTGCTCAAGATCCAAAGCATACCACCTCATCTGTCAAAAATGGTGGGGGTGTCATGGCTTGAGCATGTACAGTTGCTACAAATACTGTCATGCTTATCTTCAGGATGATGTAACTGCTGACAGCAGTTTCACAATGAATTCCGGGTGTATAGAAACATCTGCTCAAGTTCCAGTAAATGCCTCCAAACGCATTAGATGGTGCTTCATCCCATAACAAGATAATGATCCCAAACCTACTGCTAAGGCAACATAGGTGTTTTTCAAAGCCTAAAAAGTCTTCAATGGCCAAGCCAGTCACCTGATTTAAATCGACTGAGCATGCCATCCATATGCTGAAGAGAAAACCTAAAGGGATAAGCCTCCAAAACAAACAGGAGCTGAAGATGGCTGTATTAGAGGCTTGGAAGAGCATCATCAGAGAAGATACTCAACATCTGGTGATGTCTGTGAATCGCGGACTTTAAGCAGTCATTGCATTAAAGGGATGTACAACAGAGTACTAAATATGACTGCTTTAATATATCTGCCATTGTGGTGCCCCAAATATTGTGGTGCCCTGAAAAGGG
Organism: Erpetoichthys calabaricus; assembly: GCF_900747795.2. NCBI lineage: Eukaryota > Metazoa > Chordata > Cladistia > Polypteriformes > Polypteridae > Erpetoichthys > Erpetoichthys calabaricus. Next base: position 20,920,443 of record NC_041409.2, on the reverse strand, counting down.
GGACCATATATAAAAAGTGTGGTAATTTCTACATGGTGTGGCCAAAAAGTATACAAATACTCTTAAATTAAAGTCTGCAATGTACATTTTATGCACATCTGAATTGTTTCATTTGTAATTTTAACCTGTGGAGCAGAGGGGTAAATCTAGAGAAAAATGTGTCTTTGTCCAAAACATAATGCAGGGCACTGTAGGTGAACAAAAACTGTTGCATGCATCTGTGAAGTACCTTTGTTGAAGGTCAGTATATATAAAGGTTGTGATAATGCTAATCTTGGTTAGGATGTCCAAAATTCAGTTGCAGATTGTGGTGCTAGGTCCTAACCTGACAGCTTTGGTAGTCGTCTTGAATGGTACGGCAGTGGTCTTTAAACAGGTCTCTGGCATAGCAAACTTTATTATGCCAGAATGTTATGAAGGAATATGTTATCGTCAGTGGACTATTTTTGATAATGTACAAATTGAATGATATCCATACTTTCTTGATTAGTATGTTTTTATAAATATTTCATGTACACTTTGGAAAACATCATTGGAGTTTTTTTTTTTTAATTATATGTGTCACCAGTTGGAATGCTTTCTTAGCACTTCCAATAAACTTTTTTTTTGCATAAATTTATATAGATTTTCAAAAGAGAATCTGTTCAATAGTGTTTAAGTAGCCCTCGGTAATTTAAGCTTAATTTTTGCAGGTATTCCAAAAATCATCTTTAAAGTTTTTTTAACTCATGTACAGTTAGGTCCATAAATATTTGGACAGAGACAACTTTTTTCTAATTTTGGTTCTGTACATTACCACAATGAATTTTAAATGATGCAATTGAAGTGCGGACTTTCAGCTTTAATTCAGTGGGGTGAACAAAACGATTGCATAAAAATGTGAGGCAACTAAAGCATTTTTTGAACACAATCCCTGCATTTCAGGGGCTCAGAAGTAATTGGACAAATTAAATAACTGGGAATGTGCATTTCTAATACTTGGTTGAAAACCCTTTGCTGGCAATGACAGCCTGAAGTCTTGAACTCATGGACATCACCAGATGCTGGGTTTCCTCATTTTTTAATGCTCTGCCAGACCTTTACTGCAGCGGCTTTCAGTTGCTGTTTGACAATTTACTCAAAGGCTATTTCATGGGCAGGTGTGGGCAAGTCCGTCATTATGTCATTATCAATTAAGCAGATAAAAGGCCTGGAGTTGATTTGAGGTGTGGTGCTTGCATGTGGAAGATTTTGCTGCGAACAGACAACATGCGGTCAAAGGAGCTCTCCATGCAGGTGAAAGAAACCATCCTTAAGCTGCGAAAACAGAAAAAACCCATCCGAGAAATTACTACAATATTACGAGTGGCAAAATCTACAGTTTGGTACATCCTGAGAAAGAAAGCAAGCACTGGTGAACTCGGCAACACAAAAAGACCTGGACATCCACGGAAGATAACAGTGGCGGATGATCGTAGAATCATTTCCATGGTGAAGAGAAACTCCTTCAGAACAGCCAACCAAGTGAACAACACTCTCCAGGGGGATAGGCGTATCGATATCCAAGTCTACTATAAAGAGAAGACTGCACGGTGGAGGCAGTTTGATGGCTTGGGTGTGCATGGCTGCCAGTGGCACTGGGATACAAGTGTTTATTGATGATGTGACACAGGACAGAAGCAGCCGAATGAATTCTGAGGTGTTCAGAGACATACTGTCTGCTCAAATCCAGCTAAATACAGCAGTCAAATTGATTGGGTGGCGTTTCATGATACAGATGGACAATGAGCCAAAACATACAGCCAAAGCAACCCAGGAGTTTATTAAAGCAAAGAAGTGGAAAATTCTTGAATGGCCAAGTCAGTCACCTGATCTTAACCCAATTGAGCAGGCATTTCACTTGTTGAAGACTAAACTTCAGACAGAAAGGCCCACAAACAAACAGCAACTGAAAGCCACTACAGTAAAGGCCTGGCAGAGCATTAAAAAGGAGGAAACCCAGCATCTGGTGATGTCCAGGAGTTCAAGACTTCAGGCTGTCATTGCCAGTAAAGGGTTTTCAACCAAGTATTAGAAATGAACATTTTATTTCCAGTTATTTAATTTGTCCAATTACTTTTGAGCCCCTGAAATGAAGGGATTGTGTTCAAGAAATGCTTTAGTTGCCTCACATTTTTATGCAATCGTTTTGTTCACCCCACTGAATTAAAGCTGAAAGTCTGCACTTCAACTGCATCTGAGTTGTTTCATTTACAATTCATTGTGGTAATGTACAGAACCAAAATTAGAAAAAAGTTGTCTCTGTCCAAATATTTATGGACCTAACTGTATGACTACCAGAAAATGGAACATAATGAGAATGTGCTTTAAAACATAAATGCCAACGATGGAAAAGTCCATACAAGCCATTCTGTCCTATGAGCTCTTTAAAGATGGTTATCTTGCAGTGGATGATCAGGACTTGGTGAACTCCGTGAATATGGTATTCTATTAACCCATAATCAAAGTCAATGTCAGCTTTATTGTTATTTCAAACATATACAAGTATACAGAGAGACAAAATGATGAAGCTCATGGTTCATACATAGTGCAAATAAGAGAAGACCATTGTGCACAAACAGACAAAACCATGCAACATACTATTTAAATAGGCAAAAATAATTGCCACAATTAGAGAGAAACCTGTTTAAATGCAAGTTACAGATCAGTGCTTCGAGTGACCTTTTGCCATGATATTTAAAGTAACTTATGCATAAACTGGAGGGAGAGATTGTGATCTAAGGTGTTATGGTAGGGTGGATAATCAATGGTGGCCACATTGTGTTGAGAAGTCTAACAGTCTGGAGGAAGAAGCTATCACATAACCTGACCGATCTGGCTCTGATGTTGTTGTATCGTTCTCCAGGTGGCAAAAGAATGAAGAATCTGTGAGAGGAGTGAGAAGTATCCTGCTGAATGCAACATGTCTTGGAAACACAGCATTTTTACAACAACACTTCCAGAATAGGGAGAGGCTCCCCAATAATATTCACCACTTACCTCACTATTTTCTGTCTCTTGCGATCAGACATGATGCAATTTCTGTACTATACTGTAATGTAACTGGTCAGATGACTCTCAGTGGTGCCCCTGTAAAAAGAGAGTGCTAATTTCAGTCACCTCAAAAACTGTAGTCTCTGCTGGGCCTTTTTAGTTAGTGAAGTGATATTATTTTCCTTGTGACATCTTCAGTTATATTCACACCAAGGAACTTGGCTCTCTTTAGAGTCTTCAAAGTGGAGCCTGTGATGCAGACTGGGATGTGATCAGGACAGTTTTTTTCCCCTGAAGTCAAAAATTAATTCTTTGACCTTATCAATGTTGAGTGATTGATTGTTATCACTGCACCAAATGGCCAGCTGTTCCACCTCTTTTCTACATGTTGACTCATCATCCCAGCTTTTCAGACCTAGTGTAGCTGTGTTATTAATGAACTTGATGATTTGATTAGAGCTGTGTATGGCAGCTCAGTTACAAGTCAGCGGGGTGAAGAGCAGGGGACAGAACATTCAGCCATGAGGTGCTTCAGTTCTCAGCATGATGGAGTTCAAAGTGTTGAGGCCAGTCTGAACTTACTAGGGCTTCTCTGTCAGAAAATACAAAATCCAGTTACCGCGTGAGGTGTTCACAATCAGCAAATGGGGAACAATTGTGTTAAATGCTAAAGACTATGAAACAGCATTTTTGCATATGTATCTGTTTTATCCAGGTGTTATGTATGGGCAGAAGCAGAAGATACAGCATTGTTAGTGGACCTGTTGGTCCGGTATGCAAATTGCAAAGGATTCAGAGAGCTGGGAAGACTGGTCTTTTTGTGCCCTGACTTATATTTTAAAGCACTTCGTGGTAATAGAAGTGCAATGGGGCAGTAGTCATTCATTCAAGTCATTGTTGGCTTCTTAGGTGCCAGTGATGTATTTAAAGCAAATGGGGATAGTCAACTGATATATTAAAGATGTCTATGAGGACATCAGCCAGTTCACTGGCGTATTCACTCAGCATACAACCGGGTATATTGTCTGGACTGATGGCCTTGCTTGGGTTAATTCTGGATAGAGTTGTCACGTTGAATGTGGTCAAACAAAGTACCTGTTCATTGGAGGAAGGTATGGTTTTTCTCACAGGCTACATGCTTGCTTTGCTTTTATTATGACAAGAGAAAGGTTAGTTCTGACTGCCCAATAGCGTCTCATGATCTTTAACAATACCCACACCTAAGGGCTTTTGGTTGGCTCTTGTGATCACATCCTTGGAGACAGTAATGTTCTCTACAAATGTTGATGCAACCAATCAGATATTTATATATAATCTTTATTTGGATCTTGATCTTTGTTTATCCGTGAATTCATGTTCCCCTGACACTGCCTTGGTTGTTACTTTTCTTTACAAACACTGTCGATACCACTCTTTGTGTTTAGATCTGGCGTCGACACCTGCTTCATTGTCGAGACTGTGGTTTTTTCTGTTTCTATCCACTGTCGTTGGCAGCACTTCGTCCAAATCGAATGTTCACCCGCTTCTTGGAGTCGGCAGTCAGAGTATATAAGTCGGACACACTTCTGTGATTTTCTATCAGTCGGCGTTTGGAATTTAAGAAAGAAACATTGGTTCTTCCTTACTCTTTGGATTGCCACAAAGCAACCTGCAAGATTGTAGAAAGGTTGAGAAGAGATCGTGAGAAGAAACGACAGCGTCGTGAAAACGAGACGGACTGTGAACGGAGAGAAGCAGAAATGCTCCTCCACCACCACATAATTACTATTCGGACAGTGATTCCGAGTAGGCCGTTCCTATCGAATCAATGTCCAAGGGTTTTGTTTTGTAATTTTGTTTCCCTTATAAAAAATCATAATGCTGTGCGACGAAGGGCCCAGTTCACGACTGGTAGCTGCGTTTAAACAGGGAGCCCTTCACAGACAACTTTAACACGCACAACGTAGTTGTGCGCACATGGCTAGTTTGTATATACTCCCCCAGGTTAATTTATATTTATTTACTTATTTGGCTGACACCTTTATCCAAGGCAACTTACAACATATATGATACTATTGCTTTACATTTCTATTGGTTTTCCAATTGGAGCACAGGCAGCCCAAGTGACTTGCTCAGTGTCACACAGGATTAGTAGCAGGATTTGAACCCACAACCTCAGGGTTTGAAGTCCAAAGTCTTAACCACTACACCACTCTTTATGAAATCTCCATACATAGCAGCATCCCTGAAAATGCTCCAATTTGTGGATGCAAAGGAGTCTTTGAGAGCTGAAGTAGCACCATCTGGTCACACTCTGATGTTTTTTTTCTGGATCGGTTTGCTACTTTTAAGTAGGGATTTGCATTCAGAAATTAGTACTAGGGTGTTATACTATGTTAGCCATTGTGGATGTAGTGAGTTGGCAAGTAAAATGACACCTTTTATTGGCCAACTGAACAAATTACAATATGCAAGCTTTTGAGACAACTCAGGCTTCTTCAGGCAAGATGATGAGCTTCCTCAAAAGCTTGCATATTGTAATCTGTTCAGTTAGCCAATAAAAAGTGCAATTTTGCTTGATTTATCACTATATGCAGAAATTAGAAACACAGAAGTGTATTCCGATGTCTCCATTCGGGGGGTTGGTCGGAGGGAGAGCAGTACAACCTTATAGCTTGGTTATGGTTTGTTAAGTTTGGCATGATTATATGGAATGTTGTTTTCTTCATATTCAATCTATGATATACTGTAATAAAAAAAAAAAGTATTTTATTATTATTGATCCATTACAGTGCTAACATCAATCTATTAGCTTAATTTTAATTTTAAAGAACAGAAAATATCACAAAGGCTAAGAGGATGTGAATATTGGGTACCAGCTTCGCTTTTTGGCCAAATGAACTCTTGGAATAAAAGAGAAAATGCAAATGTGGCGCATCCTTTCATAAATAGGAGCCATCTTTATAATAGACCTAATATACCATCAAATACGACCTCTCACATTTGTAATATTTGATATTCTTTTCCAACTTCTTTGCAAATCTGAAGCACAAAAATTCTTCTGTGTTCATTATGACTGCTGCTAAGGACTCTTATGTGGCACAACATGACACTCAAAGCCAGTTTACTTGAAGGGGAGCGGAGGCATCCCTTTTCAATAGTGTGTCATTGCTGATGCGAACTTACTAGTTTTCAACCCCTTTTAACATTTTTTGGAAGAACATATAGTTCTAACACTCTTCAGTCAGGCTTTGTACATGATTTTATTTAATATTATGTGCTTCTATAATTGTATTTTTTTTTTCATTTAGTTGTGGAAGGACATGTAATTCACTGGATTGAAAGCAAGGCTTCCTTTGGAGATGATTATAGTCATCGATCTTATCTTCAAGACCAATTTTGGAGTTATTGGAATAGGTATGCCTTTTTTGTATGAATTTATTGGTAAATTGTCAGGTATATGGGTCTGAAACCTGTGGCTTTTTTTTGAAAAAGTGCATCTCATCCAATAACAATACAGTAGTTTCTTACCCTACAGAATTTACAACTCTCTTTAATTATTATACTTTTATCTAAAGTTATTGAATAGCCTGCAGGTTATAATCAGTGCCACACTATTCTAGTATTCTATTTGTGAATATTTGATACAACATATTTTTCTTATTATCGACTTACACATGTGAAACCCTAATTTAGAAGAAAATTTTAGAATTAGTGGTAGTAATTATAATTTTGTTTAAAATGTGATATTTATGATCAAAAAAATTTGGAGGGACACAACATTTAAGAAAAAAAAATTTGTTAAGAATGTTTCTTAATATAAACATCATATTGAAAAGTGATTATCTGACAAAATAATTGAATCCTTCCATAAAAGGACTTATTTAATTTTGTCATAAGTAGGGATGCTCTGATCAGGTTTTTTAAGGCTGATACTGATCACCGATTTCATTTTACTTGATAAGCCAATTTCGATACTGATTCAGATTTTTTTTTCTCCTTTATCCCTTTAAAAACATTTTACACTAAGCTCCTGCATAATCAGATGCATAGAAGCCTTATGTCCTATATTAAACTGTATTTTTATAATTAGACAATAGACCACAGGTGTTATCTATTCATTTTTTATTAACAAAATGAAATTCTGTATTCTTATTGTTCAGTGACCATAGAAATACTAAAATAAATAAAATTTAAGTTTAATTTAATTTAGAAAAAGGTAGTTTTCACATATTATGTATCAATTAGACCCAAGACTAACATGCTTAACAGGTTTATAAGTAAAAGTAAACGCTAACATTTTTCTTTTTCCAATTGAAAATGTAAGCTGCTGTACTTAAAACAAGCTTGCTGTCCAAACTAAAGTGGTATCCGTTTTATTTAAAGCACAAAATATCTGTCTGTCTGAAAATAAATTTGAATTCATTAAAGTATCTTTTTCTGCCATCTAATTGCACAGGATGACTGCTGTGATTTCTTTTTCTCAGTTTATTACTCCACTTTCTTTAACGTAAAGGCTAATATTTCAAACTTCTCTCACAAAACAGGCCAACATGTGTAAAGAGCTGAGCTTAGAAACAGTTTTTTGGTTTCCAATTAATTTAATATAGGCTGATTAGGAGAAACTCATTTTTAAATGACCTCATTCAGATGGAAAGTCACAACCTTTATAGCAGCGGTCACATATTTATTAATTAAAAACAAAGGACAGTTATTACCACAAACTGATTCATTTTCTTTTTAAAGAGAATGAACATTACCTCCTTATATAGGCTTGGATACCCTGGGATGTATATTGAATATAAATGTTAATTTTTATCTGACCCTCACAGATCCCCTGAAACCTATCCATGGACCCCCTAGGGGACTACGGACCTCTGGTTAAGAACTCCTGTTTTATAGGTCTCTGCAAGTGAACTGCATGCAGCTCACTCTTTTCTGGTTGGCCATGGTTATTTCATGCCTTACGCCCAGTGTTGCTGCAATAATCACTGGCTCTCTGTGACCATAAAATTTTGCAGATTAAACAGATTAAGCATATACAGGATGAAATGTATAACTATAATGTCTGTTCAGTTTTAATCGCTTATCTGCACGCTATGCATGTGCTTAATCTCTTCCTCGTTAGGGGTGAACAATTGTACAGTAGACAATCTGAGCATGTGCATACACATGTGACTGATCACTGCGACTATATCTTGGCAAATTAATGTAATGATTTTTTTTCATTGGCAGGACTCTACTTCTGTAGTTTTTTAGTTTTCACCATTTTTTCATTTTATATTGCATTGTAGTAGCCATACATTAATTTACTGAACCACTCTCAACCAAGTTTGGGATTTTAGCAAGCTGAAGCCTCTCCTACCAGCACTTGTGGCTTGGCAGGTGCCAATTTCAGACTGGGTATATATTGCGTATCATTGTTGTAGTTAACTGAATGTGGGTTTAAAGATAAAGATGTATGTTGCAAGCAATTGACAATTAAATTATGTTAATGTACAGTGTAAAGTAATCTTTTTGTAACAAATGCAAAAAAGATTTATTCCACAACTGAAATACACAGAGCCCTATATTTAAATAAAGATGTAAGGACCACTTATCATTAGACATTGCACACATCCTGTACACAGTGTACTTAGTTGAAAGCATCCCACCTAAAATGTGTCAATCAACCAAGATGTTTTTAGGGCCATGAACTAAACACAGTTATTATCTGTGTCAAAAAATGGAAAAACAGAGAATAGGTTATGTATGTGAGTTGTATTGGCTGACTACAGTACTATAGTATTCTTCAGTTAAATATTTTGTGTTATGTTGTGCATTTATCTTTGGCAACCAAAAATTTGATAGGTACTGCCTTCAGGCTGTGACATACCCCATATGTTTAATGTGCAGGTAAGAATACATCTACTGAAGCAATGTGGTAAGATGTGCTAGAATATTATGTATTTAGTATTTGCCTTTATCTGAGGTGACTTGTAAGATCATAATGTGTTACAGTTGTTTACTGATTTTGTTTATTGTTGGCGTACATGCAAATTATGTGACTCCCCAGCACACACAGTATGAGGCAGAGGTGGAAAGTGAACCATCCAGTGCCTTAACCACTGCAACACACAATATACAATGCAACGTGTTGCATTCTGTATCCATTGATATAAAAGGAATCAAAACTCTTACTGTATACATTTTTACAGGATGTTTTTATATACAGAGAAGCATACAGTAAATGAAGATGCATTTAGATTTTATTGAGTGATTTAATCATAGAGTGCAATGTGTAATTTCTGATCTTATGTAGTAACTAAAAGTTGAGGTGGCAGTGACAGCTAGTAGTTTTGTAGTAGCTGGTGGTAGCTTTTATTCTACTGTTGTTATTTGTGCCGAATATGAAATAATGACATCATTAACTTTATCTTCTTTATTGAAATAATGAATAATGTTAATTATTGTCTCGGAGCAACTCAAAATGGGTGAAGAAGTATCACAAAACAAAAATCTGGTTGGATGTATAATCTCAGTATAGTATATGTGTACTAAAAAAGCTTTAATGTATAAAATGTTTAATAATCAAAATAAATTGGAGAATGTGGTGGTATTGGTATTAGAAAAAATGAAATTAAATATGAAGAAATAATTATTTTTAAGCTAAAAGCATTTGTAATCTATATATCTTTATGTACGTCACATTCCTAAAATTTTATATATATTTATATATATATATATTTATATATATATAAAATATAAAATACAATGTCTGTCTGTCTGCTTTTGACAAGAGAACCACTTAACGGATTTAGATTGGGTTTTTTTTCTATAATTTGCTTGAACATTCTGGTTGATTTTGCAGCTTCTCTTGTTTCACTATGTATCATAGTTCGCTTGCAGCACCGATTTATTTGCATGAATCCTAGAGAGATGGAGGGGGGCGGAACCTCCTCACTCACTCACCAGCCTTGGGGCATTCCTTACCTCTGCTTAGCTAGCAAACGAGAGAACTACTTAACAGATTTAGATCAGTTTTATTGTATAATTTGCTTGAACATTCCGGCTTATTTTGCGACTTCTCTCATCGTGCTAAGAATCATAGTTCGCTTGCAGGAGCTATACATTTGCACTTATCTGGGACAGAGGCTGCGGGCCAAGGGGAGGGTGAAGCATGACATCAGCAGTGGGGAGCCAGGCAGGGCCCTCCTTACTGTCCTGTGTTACTACTACGCGGGCGAAGCCACGGGGGACAGCTAGTATTTTTATAAAAATATTGCAATAAATATTAGTTATCATGTTTTTGTTTGTTTTTGTTTTGAAAGAAATCCCACCGGCTGTGTCTCACAAACTAAATAGTAATGGCAGTTTAAATTAAGAAAGCTTGAGATATTGTGAAGAGATTGGCAAATCAGTAACATGGAGCCGACCCCAACATTCTTTGTTGGCTACTTCACACTGTAGGGTTGATGGTTGTATTTAATAAATTGCTCTATTTACATAGTTTTCTCTTGCTTTAACTCTGGAAACATTATCCAAAAGTGCACCCTGTTGAAACTTTTTTTTTTCTTCCTATGGTTTATTTTCATTCAAACTCCTTGTGGGTTTGCCATAAGAAAGCAGTACGGTTGGGTACGGTTAAAGCAATGATGTAGGTTCAGCCTGTTATAACTCTGAAAGGTGACCCTCTTAACAAAAACTTTCTACCTGAACTCTTTTTCTTCTGTTCTATTCTTTATATGGTTAAAGAGGACACCCCCCAAGAAGGCAGTCTGTTGGAGTAAAGTGTGAGCAGTCATGTAGAGCTGTGGTGTCTGGTTCTATTCAATAAGGGCGCGCACAAAAAGGCGAGCTTCAAAAGGGCGAACTCAATTGGGCGCGGCGAATAAAGGCAAACACAACAAAATTATTACAGAAAATTTATTAGATAAAGGCAATGATTGAACGTATAAAAAGGCGAAAGCAAGAATATTAAAACATCCAATTAATTAATGCATGAACGTCTAACAAACTATTTCTAAACTATTTCTTGTTTTCTGCTCTTACTTATTGTTGTGTTACACTTGAAGCTGTAGATTATGTGCAATGCCACGTAGATATTTTATTATTTATTATTATCTACTATTATTATCTATATTATCTACATTATCTACGAACGCCTTTATTCGCCGCGCTCAATTGAGGTCGCCCTTTTGAAGCTCGCCTTTTTGTGCGCGCCCTTATTGAAGGCTACCGTGGTGTCTGATTCTGTGTATGAGTTTTAAAACTTTCTTATTAGTACAAAATGCAAACACCTAGTGGTGGATGGTGTATTGTGTGAGTAAAACATATAATTATACTAGCTGAATACCCGTGCTTCACTACAGGATAGCAACAGGAAAAATGTGTTCTAAAATATACAGAGTGACAGTATACGTCCTGTAAAAGTCATAAGGCAAGATTTAGCACATAAATGAAACAAAATAGGTTACAAATTATTTCTTGAAATGGTTTAATCAAATATAATCTGTTTTAATTATAGAAGACTTAAACAGTGATGATCAAAACTTGTTTTGAACTAAAGCCCCAGTGATCCCATCACCACCCCGGTATTATTTAGTAACCAGACCGTGTAAGTTTTAAGTGTTAAATTTATTTGTTATAAAAATAGATGAAGGTGAATGTTATAATATTAATTATATTAAAAAATAATATATTTTTCATAAAAAATGACAAATCCTAAGCAATCTAGGAGAACAGGCACGCGCCGTCACTGCTCATCCGCACCATGCGGTAAGGGACCATTACTTCGTCAATATAAATCCTTTCTTCCTCGGTCATAGTTTTATGGGTTTCTTTGAAGAGGTATAAACTTAATAGAAGAATTTGTGAGGAAAGTATGAAAAAGAATAAAATAAAAAAAGTATGAAAATTAAAATCCTCGAAAAAAAAAAAAAAGTTTGCTTTAATATTCCTTGGAATAACCTAACTAAATTATTTTAAAAAGATAAATATATGGCAAATTATAAACACTTTGTGGAAACTCCAAAATATCAAAACAAAATTTGTACTCTTCAGAAAAATTTAAGTATTTTTAATTTACTTTAAAGAAAATTATTTTAGAAAGAAAATGAATGAATGGGTCTAAAAAACTATAAGAAATTTCGTGCTTTGACCACAAAATTTTTAAAACCTTTTCGTAGCGAGCACCTATGGGTCAAAGGGTAACCTACATTCCAAATTTCAAGTCCTATAAATTCACATTTACTCTTTGTACAGCACCAGGAACACTGTATTTATGTTTTAGGGCTGCAGCTCTCTGTATTTTTGTGGCCTGTGCTGATAATTGAAAGTGGAAGTGAGTGATTTGCTTTTTAAGCTCTCAGTTTCTGCCCTATTTATTTCATTTCTACTTCTTGCCAGCAGGCTCAGACAGCTGCACACGGTTTTTCGACAGATGATGTGCAACCTGGTCTGTTTATATTATGAGCATTGAGTGCGCAACACTGCATGGTTGCAAAATCCCCCGGCTTTCCGAAAGAACTTTGCCATTTTATATCGATCCCCCAGATATTTCCATTTGCTTCTTGCACAAACTTTCATCTTTGCCCAGGGTTCGGGGTAATTTCTCACAATGAACTTGTGCACATCTGCTTTTAATGTTGGATTGTGTAACTGCAAGTAGCGACAAATTGGTTTACACAATTGCACCTTGAACGAGTCCCTGTTGTCTTGTCTAGTGCATACGCAATCTACACGCACAGGGCTGTGTGGTCACAAAATTCAATAAGCATGCAGTCGTTAAAATAAGGGTCTGCGCGCCATGACTGCTGGTGAAATTTATGCCGTGCGGACCCCTGCGTTGATGCAGGCACATTAAGTATAAATAGGCCTTTAACAGTGCTGTGTTAACTCATCACACTATAGATTAAAAATATTTGGATAATGCCAAAATTCATTTCAGTCTTTTTTGTAGAATTTGTATCACCATTCAATACAGGTTAATCATACAAATTACAACAAGAACCATAAAGAGATTTGTCCTTATTAAAGCCTAATTTTTTGGTTGTTATACCTTTCTGAGTGAAAGGCCACAGAAGGTTAAAGTGGATAACGATGCTTCAGCATAGACTCCTTGCAGGACTGGATTTTATCCCTACTACTGTACATTTTACGCACGAATAAGTTCTTGAGCTCATAACCTGACAGACTTTGAATTAATTAATTCATGATAAAGCTCTGGTCAGTCTACTGCAGGATGAATAGACACATAATAGTCCAGAGTCAGAGGAATGCAAGTGGTATGAACATTCTCATTTAGTACTAAATATTAACACAACAAAAGAGATATGCGTTCTTTTCAAGGACAGAGAACCAACAATCTGCTCAACATCTACTAAAGGAAAGAATAATACATATATCCAGGTGGTTTCCCTATACATACATTATAACTTGGTGAAGGCACAGGTCACATTTATGCTAAATCTTAAATGAGATTTTAATTTCCTAAAAGACTTTTAATATTAACCATAAACACTCACTGTCTGAGAGTGGGATAATATTTTGTTTTAAACATTGGCTTGTTAATGTTACTGTCTATGACAAATCCTCACCCCTACTAGTCAAGTCCCTAAAAGCAGAATAGCTGGTTTGGATCTGAGTTTCTGTCTGATAGCCAAGCAGAGTTTTAACTTAATTTGTTCAGATTTTTGGTATTTTTGTTATCGGTACACTAGTGTTGTCTTGATTGTAACTTCCATTGATAATGAGTGAAATCAATTATGAAGAGAATTTTGAATAAGTCTATTTTTGTGTAGCACTCCTGGCTACCAACAAAATATGACCACGTGCCCTCAGGTACAGTACTAATAGTTTTAAAATATATACTGTATATTGTAGAATTCCAGAACTTAAACTTATGGTTAATAGTGTGACCATCAGAACAGTGAACATGTGCTTTGTTTATTCATAAAAGTTCATAGTAGCCACTTTTTAATGTTAAGTTGTGAACTCAGCAGTTTCTGAGGTACATGTACTAACTTCCAACGTAATGGCAAGCTTTCCTCCTGTTTGCCTTCAGAACTGCCTGAATGTCTTACTGATATGAATTCTGTAATTTGTTTGAAATACAGCCCATGTCAACTCTACTGTAGCCTATGCTGTAGCTGTTGGAAATTAGCTGGTAATGGGCCCCTTCTGCAAATAGCTAACATTATCTCATCCTCCAGAGAAGGCCGCTATATTAAACTGGACTCACCATCAATATCTTTCAGCCATTCCTAATTTGTATTTCCTTGTGGCATGGAAGATTCTCCTGATGAATCTAGTTCCATTCACAACTTTGTATGCTGCTGCCATGTGAGAATGCATCTGGTAATCAGAATTAATATACAGTTGACTCTGTGACATTTAAACAATCTTTATATGTAATCTTCATTTGGATCTTGATTTTTGTTTGTCCGCGAATTCATGTTCCCCTGACACTGCCTTGGTTGTTACTTTTCTTTACAAACACTGTCGATACCACTCTTTGTGTTTAGATCTGGCGTCGACACATGCTTCGTTGTCGAGACTGTGATTTTTTCTGTTTCTATCGGCCGTCGTTGGCAGCACTTCGTCCAAATCAAATGTTCACCCGCTTCTTGAAGTCGGCAGTCAGAGTATATAAGTCGGACACACTTCTGTGATTTTCCATCAGTCGGCGTTTGGAGTTCAAGAAAGAAGCATTGGTTCTTCCTTACTCTTTGGATTGCCACAAAGCAACCTGCGAGATTGTAGAAAGGTTGAGAAGAGATCGTGAGAGGAAACGACAGCGTCGTAAAAACGAGATGGACTGTGAACGGAGAGAAGCAGAAATGCTCCTCCACCACCACATAATTACTATTCGGACAGTGATTCCGAGTAGGCCTTTCCTATCGAATCAATGTCCAAGGGTTTTGTTTTGTAATTTTGTTTCCCTTATAAAAAATCATAATGCTGTGCAACGAAGGGCCCAGTTCATGACTGGCAGCTGCATTTAAACAGGGAGCCCTTCACAGACAACTTTAACATGCGCAACGTAGTTGTGCGCACATGGCTAGTCTCTATATATAATCTTCATTTGGATCTTGATCTTTGTTTGTCCACGAATGAATTAGAAGAGGAAGCACTAGATGGCAGTAGAGACAGCTAAAACATAGGCATTGCATTAAGAATCTCCTCCAGGCTTATATTGCTGAAGACTGTAGTACTCCAGTCACACCTCAAAACACAGACATTCAAACTAAACAAATTGTTGTGCTTTAAATTAACTAATCTTTATATATAATCTTCATTTGGATCTTGATCGTTGTTTGTCCGCGAATTCCATGCATGCGTAGACCACCTTCCAGTTTAGTACGTTGTTGTTACTCACAGATGTCAACAATGTGCCGGAATAACGAAAGGGGTGGTGGACAGTGTTACGCTGGTTAGCTCCTGAGGCCTGGTTAGAGAATGAGATTGCCGAAGATAAAAGGTACGTGCCTACGTAACATATGAATGAAAGAAAGACAGTGGGTAAAATGAATGACAACGTAACAGCACATTCCGGAAATTATTATTGTTACGTTGTAGCCGGCGAGTGCTGCGCGTCTCACAGTTGTACCGTGGCTTGCTCACATGTCAGTGAAGTGATCCCTATTTATGCTTTAAAGAGCCTGGATACCTTTGTGTCCCCCTTTTATAACCATTGCTCCGTGTATATTGCCTTACTCTTTGGATTGCCACAAAGCAACCTACGAGATTGGAGAAAGGTTGAGAAGAGATCGTGAGAGGAAACGACAGCGTCGTGAAAACGAGACGGAGTGTGAACGGAGAGAAGCAGAAATGCTCCTACACCACCACATAATTACTATTCGGACAGTGATTCCGAGTAGGCCCTTCCTATCGAATCAATGTCCAAGGGTTTTGTTTTGTAATTTTGTTTCCCTTATAAAAAAACATAATGCTGTGCGACGAAGGGCCCAGTTCACGACTGGCAGCCACGTTTAAACAGGGAGCCCTTCACAGACAACTTTAACACACGCAACATAGTTGGGCGCACATGGCTAGTACTTCTATAAAGTGCACGAGGAATGTTTTAATTTTTGCATAGTTTATTATCCAAAATTGTGTTATTGCTTTTTGTATTTGATAATTAAATGTTAATAAAAATGTAATCACAAAAAAATAAAAAATAAAGTGGTCTGATAGCACACTTTGCACTTTACATTACCATTCTGCAATATGCAGCTAAAATGGACCTCTCAATAGACATATATAAACGAAAGACATGTGTGTGCTTATGGAGCACTCTTCTCTGCTCACGCTGAACCACAGCCACTAGATAACTCATGCAAGCACTTTTGCATTTTTTAAGTGCTTGCATGCACCTCTCTACGAAATACCTGTGTGCAGTAAACATTGCTGTGCAATAACGATGTTGTGCTAATGACACAGATGAAGAGGCAGAATGTTGAAACGAAACAAATGCTATGGCTCAACAATGTTCAAGTGAAACACGTCAGCAACAGAGGGCAAGGTTTGAAGTTTTCACTAAAAACATTGTCTATCTGGGGGTATTTTCTCAAGACAGAGATTAATAGGATTCATATGCCAGTGACATGGCTAAGATATGGTATCACCAGTGTCGTCTTATGAAAGCCAGTGAGGCAGCAAACACAGGTAGGTGCATGTCCTCTGCCCTGGGTAATTAACAGTTAGCTGATGCCTCTCTAAGTTCACAAATATAGAAAAACAGCTAGAAAGTCTTTGGGACTGTATTTATCACTAAGACCAAACGCAACTAGTTGGTATGAATCAACAGGGACTTGGACTGTCTGATGGTTTTTCAAATCTTCCTGGTTCAGGTACTTTTATTCCACATCCACTGCAACAGTGTGTCTCATTTTAAGGTCACATTAGTTGAACCTTTATGAGATCTTGGTTGCTATACATAATCCACAAAAAATGTATGACAAATTGTGGCTATTTCTCTTATCTCTCCATTAGTGTACTCAGCTGTTAGTTAACTGTCTTGAGACATATCCCTGAGCAATTCACTTAGGAAATTAACTTAAATGATGAAACAGCATGTAGGTTACAGATCAACATATTGAAAATCAAGTGCTGGACTTGGTTTAATCCAAGTTTGGCAACACCCAACATGGAATCACACCAAATGAATACCAAGGAGTGATCCAAATGTTTACTGGCCGGGGTACCCTTTTGAGTTCATGACAGACAGTTGATCATGTGATATACTTTTTGCAGCAGTTTTCATCGTTAGTATGGCAGGTTTGTGCAATTGCTTCCACAAAGACTGTAACAATGCAGTGATTTGTCAGGTGAATTTCTGGCATGGAATGTCCCTGCAGATACACATCAATATTTGTGACTACTGTCCCAAAGTAACAATTTCTGTTTCACTGTATACATCAATTTTGATTTAAAGTTCCCCACAAGTTGTTTTTCAACCTGTGATGCTTAAAGGAACAAATATACCACTTCCTGAACAACTTTAAGAAAAAACAAATTAGCAAAAGTGAAAAACCTCAAACTTTTGTACTTTCATGGCACTTTCAGTGATAAAAGTTTCCAAAAATGTGAACAGATTATCACGATTGCTGCTAAGGTTATTCTCTCTCTATATCTATCTATATATCTATCTATATATCTATATCTATATATATCTATATCTATATATCTATATATATATATCTATATATATGTATATAGCTATATATCTATATCTATCTATATATCTATATCTATCTATATCTATATATCTATCTATATCTATATATATTTATCTATCTATTTATTTTGCAACTTCTCTAATTGCGCTAAGAATCATACTTCGCTTGCAGGAGCAAAATATTCATGCTAATCCGAGACAGAGGCTGTGGGCCGATGGGATGGGGAAGCATGACGTCAGGAGTGGTGAGCCGGGCAGGGCTCTCCTCACTCATGCGCCTGCCTCCGTTCGAATCGCTCTGTTTCTCACCACGTTTTGGAGTGGGCCTTGCCACCACTTAGCTAGCGATACCCGTTTGTTTATTGATTTTTAAAGTTTGTCCTGTTTCACTAATATGCAGGTGGAGCATTTATCAAATTTATTAAAAAAAAAAAAAAAAAAAAAGTATCCTGGTAGTGGCTTCAAGTATTAGGACAGAGAAAAAGGACAGATACTGTAGGTTTCAAGTACAATAGCATAGCATTAAGCAAGAGTTGACAGTGCACTTATTATATGGAGAAGCACTGAGACAGTAAATTGACAATCAGTTCCAAAATAAAAAGAAAAGACTGCGCATGGGGAGAAGTAGTACTGTGCTTTCAAGCTACATTACTCAGCATTAAGTTAAATCTGTAACATTAATGTATTCCAAATTATGAAATGTGTGGTTTTAAATGTTCAACCGTCCTAGCCTGACATATTTCTCTGAGTAGAATATTCTGTATTGTGATGCATACAATAAAAGCAGTTTTTGTACTTCACTGTAGGAATACTGAATAAGCTAGTGTTTTTATTTTTTGTGACTAGTCCTGATTTTGATCTTCTCCCCACCTTAAAAATAAATGAAACAGGTGTACACGTATACACATAGTACAGTGTAATTCTTAATTGTATCTGCTATTCTATATGTAGCATGTGTATAACAGCCTTGCATTGAGACTTCTGCATTCCTTACCTGAAATATCTCTGAACCCATTTATCCCATTTTAAAAATAAAAAAACTACATTGTCTTTATGTACTATATGCAACAGGGGATCCAAACAAACTACTAAACTCTTTGAAATGGAATAATAAATACATATACAGTATGCGCATGTTAATCCCTTTACAATACTGTGAAATTAGTGTTACCATCCTTATCGTTGATAGTCTTATACTGTTAAAATACAACACAACAGGACTTTTGTGTTAGACTTCAGTTGCTGCTCCAGTATTATTTCAGCAACTTGGGTGTTTTGCTGCCTTTGTTGGTTGTAAAAACTGTCATCTCCACCCTCGCTCAGTTTTTAGTGTCTGGAAACAATCGCAGACCTTGTGACCCACTGCAAGACTGCATTTTAATGGGAAACAATTAGGAAACATACATGCAGTCAAACTATAATAGATACAATGAATTATTTTTAAAGGTCTTGATAATACATAATAAGATATGATGTATAGTATTTTTATACTAATTTTCAGTGTGAAACACAGGTTTTACATTTTTTTGGTTGTTCATCAGTATGAGGCATTGGAAATCTATGTAATGCTATAAATAATTTTTAAGTATTTTGTAATTCATATTTGTTAATTAATGATGATTCAGACACTTCAGAAGACTGCATGATTAAATAATACAAATATATATACTGTAAGTGATATTACAATTTATTTGTATTAAGGTTTCTTGCGTATTCTTTGCCTTATCATGTTGTTTCTATTACACATTCAGCTCCCAGCTGACTTCAACACAATTTCACGTTTTTTTTTCTCTTCAGCTTTTGTTGAGTGTCAAATCTCTAGATTTTGAGCACACATTTAATTTTGTCAATCAAGTGTCTGTAAATGTTTTTCTCAGCTAACGTCTTTACAGTTTGACCCTGCTTACTTGTAGTCTGTCATGCCTCAGTAATTGTCCTACAACTCTGTCACCTGACACTTTATAGATTCAAAGAAAATCATCATATTACATTAAAGTATTTGGAAATGGTCACAGTTGTTTTCAGTTAGTGGTAAGAAGAGTGCCAGCAATGCTTTTAAGTAAGGCATGTCATTAATTTCATATAATTCATCTTCTGTTACTTTTGGAATTGTAGATGTGAGAAGCTTTCCTTAAATGTTTTTCATTTTACTGCTTAGATTAGAGGCATTGTATGAGACTAACTAATGCACCCTACACTTGTAGGAGGTGAGAAGGTGTTTGAGTAGAGGTGATAGCACCATGCTACTTAGAAGAGAACATTTTTTGAGTTATCTAAGTAGACTGTGTGTGGTTGTTTCAAGGTATTTCTACACGTGAAGCACTATAGTTAAGGATGAAGCCTTTAACCTAGAATTGTATTTAAAAGGGCGCCCCACCAACCTTCAGTTCTTGAATTGTATTATTTTAGGACACTGGTAGAGCATGAATTAACAAGGTATTCTAACACTTAATGGGGTACTCTTTACAACACCTGCAGTATTTATAAGAATGTGTGATTTGCAGTTGAACTCCTCAAGAAGCAGTTTGATTATCTTGATATTTAACACAAGGATGGCATCCGAAGTCTAAGCATAAACATCATAGCAGTAGTTGACTTGTTTATCCGAGATTGAGCCTCAGCCAGAATAACTTCTTGTTGAGCTGGGTGCCACCAGCATTTATCTCTGTAGGGTGAAATCATCTCGGCAAGTCAGATGACCCAAAGCAGGCATATTGAAGCCAAACTGAAAGAGGCCTGCTGTGGAGACATGAAGGAGTACTGCATTTTTGGGAGTACACATGCCTTCAGAGGGGCATGTCATATCTGCAGGTAGTGGCTTCCATTTAATCTTGTATTTTGAGTCATGTCTCTATGCCAGTAATCTGTGCATGGAAATATCAGCACTTTTTTGGTCAGTCTTATTCTTTAGCTTAGTTGTTATGTCTGCTCCTTTATTTTCTTATTTAATGACTAGGGGGTTGCACCCCCTGCTTGCTTAGTTCGCCAACCCCTGGGTTTGTTTGGTCCTGTGGAAGTACAATTTAAAGTGTTTTTTTTTCCCATGGGAATTGTTACATATGCATTATGCTCACTTTTTTTTTTTTTAAACTTCAGCAAAAACAATATTTGGAATGAACTTTTCTTCAGGGCGCATGGTGGCGCAGTGGTAGCGCTGCTGCCTTGCAGTAAGGAGCCCTGGGTTTGCCTCCCGGGTCCTCCCTACATGGAGTTTGCATGTTCTCCCCGTGTTTGCGTGGGTTTCCTCTGGGTGCTCCAGTTTCTTCCCACAGTCCAAAGACAGGCAGGTTAGGTGCATTGGCGATCCTAAACTGTCCCTAGTGTGTGTGTGTGTGTGTGCGCCCTGCGGTGGGCTGGTGCCCTGCCCGGGGTTTGTTCCTGCCTTGCATCCTGTGCTGGCTGGGATTGGCTCCAGCAGACCCCCGTGACCCTGTGTTAGGATATAGCGGGTTAGAGGATGACTGAGTGACTTTTCTTCAAGATCGCATTGAATTTTGATGATAGTGAAACGCATAACTGCCCGTGAGTGAATATTGTTTCTTTATCCTTTTTAATTAAACCGACTTTTTCAAATGTTTGTCCTTGTGATTTAATAATTGTCATTGCAAAAGCTATTCTCATGGGAAACTAAACATTTTAATACGAATGGCATATCAAGATCTCCTTTTTGCCCGAACACTGTGTCCAGTTCATTCCATAAAAATAAGATTTTCTGATAAAACTATCTTTACAAAAGTGGAAATATCTAGAGCCGATGTAGCCTGTGGCATTGTTCTCAAGAAGCTGTGTATTTCTGGCCATTGTGGATTGCACGTCATTGTAAGAAGTAAATCTGGCCGACCGATAGTTCTGGATATTGCCATTGCATCATGATATAACTGTTGCAATGGTTTTGGACTACCCTGATATGATGTTGGTAATATTAATGCTTTACCTATTTTGAATATGTCTGAATTATTGATATTTGAATTTTGAACGTGATCAATGAGACCTTGCATATGTTCCGTTCTAAGTTTAGCTTGATGCGATTTAATTAAGGAGAGATGATTAGCTGCGACTTTTACATACGCATTAATGATGTAATGTTACGATAGACGTTGAGATGATAGAAGTGGGTTAAATACATGGGAACGTATTGCTAATTTTGAGCCGAATTATTGTGTGGGTGTTATTCGTTTTTCTGAATGCATTTGTTTCATATTGTACGACCATCCTGTTTCGCCTTCTGGGAAAAGCAAAGGAAAGAGTAAAGGGTCGGCATGTGGCGATGTATTTGACATAAATGACGAATCATGCTTTGCCTTTGGTTATACACGAATATCTACTGTCTTTGATATATCCGTCTTTCGAAATTATTATCGCTGACAATTCGTCACATGTGGGTTTATTATAAATTTGACTGTGATCTTTCAAATTCATATAGAAATCCAAAAAAATTTCTTTGTTCGTGTTTTGCTGATAAATTTAGTGTAAAGTGCGAAAATTTTGGACGTATGGATTTGTATCCATTATTGTCTGTATA
Organism: Erpetoichthys calabaricus; assembly: GCF_900747795.2. Classification (NCBI taxonomy): domain Eukaryota; kingdom Metazoa; phylum Chordata; class Cladistia; order Polypteriformes; family Polypteridae; genus Erpetoichthys; species Erpetoichthys calabaricus. The sequence continues at coordinate 20,898,271 of NC_041409.2, read as the reverse complement.
ATTTCTATTAAATCGGATCGTTTAACTCTTTCGATTCTATGTTGCATCGCTTCTCTGTGATCATAGAGATTCACCTGACCAAATTGTTTTGTTTTTTTTTCTTGAAATTAAACTTGTCATAACTGTAATTGTTGCAGGAACACAGATTCTCACAGCATACGGTCCATTATTGTGTAAATCATCGTTTTGTGCATTGAATGATGGTAACACGAACAGATTATTGTAGACGTGTATATTTTGCCTGTAGTGTTTGTGGATTTCACTTTCACCAAACAACAAATCTTTTAATTCTTGCAGAAACGCCATGTCATTGGGAAGCAGCAGTACTTTTCCCTGATGGCAACACAAAGTAGACGATCTACAAGTCCCTGACTTAAACATTAAAGCCTCACAATATCTACATACTTCCAACATATCACCTATGTCCATATATTCGATCTCTTTTTGCAGTTCAGTTATTTTATCTAGTAATAATTTCTGTTTGTTTGCACGAATGTGATCTTTTCTTTTGACACATTCAAATTTTAGTACTGTCATATTTTTGAACTTGCTCTGCGTGTGTGTTGTGCCAACATTTTTTTGAGCCTTTCGAATTCCACTTCTGTCATAATCTGTAACCTGCTCTGCATGTGTGTGGCGCCAATGTTTTTGAACGTCTTTATGAAGTTCTACTTTTTACTTTTTGTCTTTTATTGCTGACCCTGTTTGGACGTGCAAGGTTTTCAATTCCACTTGTTCCGGGCTGATTATTACTTTCCTTGCCTAGGTCACCGTCTCACGGGAACGTGCTTCCAATGGATGTCAGTATGACGTGACGGGACTTTACTGTGACTTGACCATGTTGCAGGAAGTGAAAGTATCTCTGCCTTTCTGAAGTGTCTCTCTTCAAGATCACGTCTTGTTTCAGGATTTTCTTTTATAATAGATATTGGTTTAAAGCATTGCTTCAAGTTGGAAATTGAGGCTCCAAGTGCTTATGTTTTAAAAGAACATTCAATTGTATTTTTATACAGTCATTTTTCTATTTGCTTTACTTAAAATGTAATTTACTCAAAAAAATCCAGAAGGCACAAATTCACCTTGCAATATATATGTACAAACTCTCCACACATACTGTATATACTGTGTGTGTATTATATAATATATAAAACCCTGTTTAATGAGCTCAAAGGCAAAATAAATGATGGTGCAAACATCTTAATTTGCAGCTTGCGAGAGGGACCTCTGTCTCTCTCAAGAATGATCACAGTTTTCAGATAGCTAGGTATTTTTATATATATATATATATATATATATATATATAAATAAATAAAATATACAGTGTTGACACTGCACTGCTTTCCCCTCCTGAGACGCCGGATGGTGGACCAGAATCTCCTCGAAGTCGTTCTCCATAGCCTCCCCAAACTCCTTCCACGCCCGAGCTTTTTGCCTCAGCAACCACCAAAGCCACATTCCTCTTGGCCTGCCGGTACCTATTAGCTGCCTCCGGAGTCCCACAGGACAAAAGGGTCTTGTAGGACTCCTTCTTCAGCTCGATGGCATCCCTCACAGCCGGTGTCCACCAATGGGTTCGGGGATTGCTGCCACGACAGGCACCGACCACCTTATGGCCACTGCTCTGGTCTGCCACCTCAACAATAGAGGCACGGAACATGGCCCATTCGGACTCAATGTCCCCCACCTCTCTCGGGACGTAGTCAAAGTTCTGCTGGAGGTGGGAGTTGAAGCAACTTCTGACAGGGGACTCTGCCAGACGTTCCCAGTAGACCCTCACAATATGTTTGGGCCTTCCAGGCCTGACCAGCATCCTCTCCCACCATCGAAGCCAACTCACCACCAGGTGGTGATCAGTTGACAGCTCCGCCTCTCTCTTCGCCTGAGTGTCCAAGACATGTGGCCGCAAGTCCGATGACACTACCACGAAGTCGATCATCGAACTGAGGCCTAGGGTGTCCTGGTGCCAAGTGCACATATGAACACCCCTGTGCTTGAACATGGTGTTTGTTATGGACAATCCTTGACAAGCACAGAAGTCCAATAATAAAACACTACTCGGGTTCTGATCTGGGGGGCCATTCCTCCCAGTCACGCCCTTCCAGGTCTCACTGTCATTGCCCACGTGAGCATTGAAGTCTCCCAGCAAAACGAGGGAGTCCCCAGCAGGTGTGCCGTCTAGCACCCCCTCCAGGAACTCCAAAAAGGGTGGGTACTCCAGACTGCTGCTCGGCGCATACGCATAAACAACAGTTAGGACCTGTCCCCCAACCCAAAGGCAGAGGGAGGCTACCCTCTCATCTACTGGGGTGAACACCAATGAATAGGCTCCAAGTTGGGGGAGCAATAAGTATGCCCACACCCGCTCAGCGCCTCTCACCGGGGGCAACTCCAGAGTGGTAGAGAGTCCAGCCCCTCTCAAGGAGATTGGTTCCAGAGTCTACGCTGTGCGTCTCGGTGAACCCGACTATATCTAGCCGGAACCTCTCGACCTCGTGCACTAGCTCAGGCTCCTTCCCCTTCAGAGAGGTGACATTCCATGTCCCAAGAGCCAGCTTCTGTAGCCGAGGATCGGACCGCCAAGGTCCCCGCCTTCAGCCACCACCCAACTCATACTGCACCCAACCTCCTTGGCCCCTCCTACAGGTGGTGAGCCCATGGGAAAGGGGACCCACGTTGCCTCTTTGGGGTGTGCCTGGCTGAGCCCCATGGGCGCAGGCCCGGCTACCAGGTGCTCGCCATCGAGCCCCACCTCCAGGCCTGGCTCCAGAGGTTGGACCTCGGTGACCCACGTCCGGGCGAGGGAAAACGCCATCCAAAGTTTTTCTTCATCATAGGAAGTTTTCTGAACCGCTCTTTGTCTCAGCCCTCACCTAGGAAAAGTTTGCCTTGGGTGGCCGTACCAGGGGCATAAAGCCCCTGACATCCGAGCTCCTAGGATCATTGGGACACGCAAACCCCTCCACCACGATAAGGTGGCGGCTCGAGGAGGAGTATGTATGTATATGCATGTATGTGTGTTCAGCTTGCAATGGACTGTGCCCTGTCCAGGGTTTGTTCCTGCCTCCCCCATGATGCATGTTGGGAAAGACACCAGCTAACCCACAACCCTACCTTGGATGAGCGGGTTAAAAAATTAATGAACATATGTGTGTGTATACATGTAAGTAAGCAGCTGGGAAAATTCGAGGCATGGACAGCATTTAGTATGCCTTAGGGAGCAGATTGAAACCTGCACTACCAGAAACATCTTGCATTTTCCCTGTTTGGAATCGGGGTCCTTGTCATGAGGGTACGTGTCCTATAGTTTTGTTATGTAGCCTAGGAAAGCAGTTGTCGTGAATACTTACCCAGGGGAGAGAACAGACTAGTGTTGCTCCCCGACACTAGAGGGCAGGAGGCTGACAGCTTACAGTAGACGTCTGAGCGTCTGTCTAGGTAGCAGGAGAGAGGTCAATGAAAGCATACTAGAGGCAGCATCTTCGCCTGGCCATTGGATTGCACGTGAACCCAAACAAGTGTTGGTCCATGATGCCCTTCAAATTAAGCAGACACCTGAAAGACTATCTGGAGGACTTAACACACAGATGGACCATGTGTATTTGAATGTATACGAGGTTCGACCCAAAAGTTCCCGGAATGCATTTTTTCTGCAGCCAGAAGGGTTTGGTTATATCAATCGTTGCTAGATAGCAGTTCATGTTGTCCTTGAAAGCTGTTATCACGTGTTATAACATCAGCGCAGTTGTTTTTCAAGTCGCAGTTCTCGTTTAAATTTCGGTTGTGTCTGTGAAGGGTTATTCGTGAAAATGAGTGATTTGAAAGAACAAAGAGTGTGTGTTAAATTCTGTTTTAAACTGGGAAATACAGCAAAAGAAAGCCATGAAATGTTGCAACAAGCTTTTGACGATGATGCAATGGGTATTCTACAGGGATGTTCTAAGGCGTTTGCGAAATCGAATTCGCCGAACACGTCCTCAGATGTGGGCTGACAAGTAATTTCTTTTGCATCACGACAATGCACCAGCTCACACATCTCTGATTGTACACGAATTTTTGGCTTCTACAAAGTTTACTGCCATTCCCCACCCTCCGTACTCCCCTGATTTAGCGCCGTCTTGATTTTTTTTTTTTATTTCCTAAGATGAAGATGAGGCTCAAGGGACGCAGATTTAAGACGGTGGAGGAGATCCAAGCGGTAATAACCAACGTCTTGAACACACAGACAAAAAACGACTTCCAGAGGTGCTTCGAAAGGTTGAAATCTCGCTGGGATTGGTGTATCAACTCAGCGGGTGACTATTTTGAAGGAACTGTTCACCATTAATTGTTATTTGGTGTGTATGCTTTTAAATAAATGCATTCCGGGAACTTTTGGATCGCACCTCGTACTTATATAAGACTGTAAACCACTGGTCTGTTTTCCCTGGCAAAGTCACAGAGCCACTGCTGAACCCAGAAGTGAGTTTGAAGGAGAAAGCACAAGCATTTGTCCGAGGGAAGGAACAAATCATTTTTGGTAAGACAACGAAAAGATAAACTGCATACGCGTAGGCAGCTCCTGGCATTAGATTGGGTACAAGACCTCTAAGGTAGGCCCACTTGAGGCTGTTAGTTTGGTTATATTTACACTACACAAATATACTTTGGTTTTTCTCTTCTTTTTTTGACCCTAGTTTTATTTCTTTAAAGTAAGATAAATAATTGTTCCATTAACACTGCAAGATCCATCCCAATTCTGAGAGTGGGAGAAATTTATGACAGGGAGATGAGCATTACTTTTTTGTAAATCATTGAAAGAAAGCTGTAATCTATTCCAACATCAACCACTGTTCCAAACCACTGGCTCTTTTACATGCAGTTGAAATTTTACATAAAACCAGTATATTTTATTAATGTTCAGCATTTTACTCATTGTGATAGCAAATATAAAAAGGGGTTAGACTAATTTTAATGGTTCTTATGCTTTGTCCTCTGAAAAGTTTGAAACCGTTAGCTATTATTTTAGTGTCTTATTTAATACCAGTTCCTGCGTTTACCATCTTTGCTTCTGTTCTGTGTTTATTGTATCAGAAGTACGTAATAACATACTGTATGTATTCAGTATATACAGAGAATTGGAGAAATACCATTAGTTAAAATGTAAGTTTAATTTTTGCAGCACATTAGCATGGTCAGTGCTAGTGCTGATACCTTAAAGATCCAGCAGCGTAGCTTTTAATCCCATGCCTGCTATCTGTGTGGATTCTGCATATTCTGCGCCTGTCTGCATTGGTTTTGCTCGGGGTATTCTGGTTCTCCCCCCACCTCCCCAAAGACATTGGTTAGTTTGGTTGGTGATTCCAAATTGGTCCCAAGAGAGAGTGTGTGTGTGTTTTGTGTCAACAGTCCCTGTGATGAATTGGTACCCGTTCCAGGGTTGGTTTCAGCATTGCACCCAGTGCTGCCAGGATAGTTTCTGGCTCCCATGACCCTGCATTTAATTAAGGAGGTTTAAGAATGTGATTTTTACGTTTTTATTCAGGTTGATTGGGGCTGTTTTGGACTTCATACACTATAAATGGTGAAAAGATCACTCCATCAAATCCAGGAGGCTTAATGTTGGTATCTTCTAAGTTCTTTTCTTGCTGCCAGCTTTCCATTCTTTAACCTCCAGGTATCTTTTTCGCTTTCTTCTAATTTTACAGTATCATAAAAGGAAAAAGCAAAAAAGTGTGTAGTGTTCTTCTGTTGAAAAACCTCACACCCCTCCTGTTCTTTTCAGTCCAAAATATTTCTTGAGATTTGTTTTTAAAAGTCATTTTCCCCCTTATTTTTTTACTCAAACCCTTGTACCTAAACCTTTCATTCTGATTGTATTACTGTATTACTGCTGCTGTATAGAAACATTTGTATAAAATGGGGGGAAAAAAAAGTTCAGAATAATACATTTATTACTTTTGAAATCGACTCACTGCCCAGTCAGAGAAATACAAGAATATTAAATGGCGGTATACGCTGTCTTAATGGCTGACGTTTTTGCATGCTTATGACGGCTTTGCAAAGTGTTACCACTGAGATTTAACCTTGCAGTTTAGTAAACAGACAAGAGAGAACCTCAGGAACTGAGTGTGTCAAACAGTTTGGAAAACTGCTCATGCATACCCTTAGTCTACAGGCTTCATTGGTGACCCCAAACATGAAGAATGGAAAGGTCAGTCTTCTTCCTTCAGTATGATGGTTTGTTGACATATTTTGACACATTGGGATAATGCGAGGAGGTTTTGACCTTAGATTTCTACCAAGGGACTATGGGTCAGCTAAAAGTTGGCATTATCTGTAGCCCGACTTGCGCACGTTGATTACCATTGGCTTTTAGAAACAATTTATTAGAGATGTGCAGCATTTAGAAGAGAGTGGCATTCTGAATATTTAAGTGTCTTGTACATCTTTTAAAGTTAAATCCTGATGGTGTTTTCCCAGTGACAGTATGAATAAGGGGATATTCAAGGAAACATAACTTTTTATTGAAGTATTACTAATAAACAAAGATGACTTATTGTTTATTTAGAACAATGGTTTAATGAAACTTGAATGAATCAATATTTAATTTTGCCAAATACAATTACAGTAGTTAAAATCAATAACCTTTTGCTGGTTGTTGATTTACTCTTTTAGATGCTGTATGACAGTCAGTTTAGCTCAAGGTGCTTTACTTATAAAGGAAGGATGTTCATCTTGCTGAACTTATAAACTTGTACTGGTTTCCAAATTTACATCATTTGTTTATCTTTATTATTGTCACTATTTTAATTCAGAATGAAATAAAGTTCTCTGGTATAATGGCAATATCTCTTGGCAGAAAGCAGCATATCGGGTTTATGGTTCCAGTGGTTTTTGAAAGCCTGCAATAAAAGTCATTAAAGGAATTCCATTTTACGGAGAACATTCAGAGACATTGCTTTATAGAATAGTTTTGATATTACAGCGGATAAAATGACATTGTTTTTATTTTTCTGGATTCCTGCTGTATGAAAGCATTATGTGTGCGTGGGCTCCCCCACTGACACAGTCTTAGCAATTTATGTAGTTGTTACTTGGCTTTTCTTGTCTTATCTTCCATAAACTCTGAAAGAGTCTATAGCCTCACCAGTCAAAAGGATCACATGAATGCCTGAAGAATGCCATAGCCTCCGTCTACATAACCGCAAGGCTTTGGCTCCAATTTCCCTGGTATTTTTCATTCAGATTAGACAAGCATCTGAGTTTATGTACGATAAGAGTTGACAGGATAGATCCTGTTATGTTTGCCAAAGGCTTGGTCACAGACACTCCATGATGTCAAAGAATGTCAACCCCTTCAGACCTTACCTTTCAAAACTCCTTGTAATTTTTAATTGACATTTACGTCTGACATTTTGAATGCACTCTTCTATTGTTGTTACCATATCTTTGCAGGAGCAGTAAACCCCCTCCTGCTCTTTGGGCCTTTCTACATCATATACAGTCATGATGTCAAGCTGGCTCAGGAGACATAGAGATGATATTATTTCCCATCTTCCTCATTAGTTAAAATAATTCAATGTGATGTTTCCTAGAAGTTTTGAAGATTTAAAAAAAAATACACAAAAAATTGGGAATGCTTGTGATTCATACAGAACTAATAATTAAAGTTGTTTTCCTTAACAGAAAGTTAGATACTTTTTGTCTCAAGGCATATTTCAAAGCACAGAACTTGCATAGCAAGTTTTTCAGTAAAAGCAATTTAACAGACAAAACTAAGAATTACGAAAGCACAACTAATAGACTTGCACTTATTCCTTTAACATATCATGAAGTTCACATTTTTAGAAATGACACGCAATAGTCTTATAACTCTCAATCCTTAATTGTACTTTATTTTTAGTCAATTAGCAATGAAGATGTTTGTTTTCTAATGGCATGATAGCTCGTAATTTCTTTAAAGCTTGCCACACTTTTACTCAGAAACATTCATCATGCAAACAATAGTGTTGCCAAAATGGTAACCTCATAATAAAGTCTCTTCAGTCGAGTGATGGGTAATGAAGCTTTGCGTATGAAAGCTGAAAAAAAAAAAAATGTTTTCAGGCACAACGCCTGAATATTACGGCAAGAAAACCGTAGGACTTTTGAAGTCATCAATCTTACCGGATGCTGCTTATGCCACTGAATATGTTGATAAATGCCCTGATAATTGAGTTGTCCATCTTTCTAACTATTGGAGTTGCATAAAAAGTTATTCATGTGCTGCTGAATGTTAAATGCAATGGACTAACTGTGTTTTAGCAGGCAGGGCAGAGGTGGTTCCTAAAATGAAACCTTAATATTTAAAAATTCAAAGTGAAAAGATAAGTACTATATGTCTTTAAATAAAAATGGAACTCTTTGGGTGTGCACTATATGTGTTTGTGCAGATTTAGATATTCCTTTCTCTCTGATAATTGATCAATGTACACTATTTCTATAAATTTGTGTGTATATTTATATAAAGTATAAAAAATACAGGATTCTACATACTAGGTTTGACTCCACAACCCAGTTGTTGGCAATGTGGAGTTAGCATGTTTCATCTGTGTCTCTGTGAGTTTACCTCTGGATACAGATCTAAATTGACCGTGTGTGTGAGTGTGAGTGAGGTCTTTATAATGGATTGGCTTTTTGTCCAGGGCTGCCCAGTGGCACTGGGAAAGGCTCTGGCTTCCTTTAACCCTGAATTGAAATAAGCACATTTGAAAATGATGTTATGTCACTCAGTCAGTCATCATCCAACCCGCTATATCCTAACATAGGGTCACGTGGGTGTGCTGGAGCCAATCCAGGCCAGCACAGGGTGCAAGGCAGAAACAAACCCTGGGCAGGGTGCCAGCCCACCGCAGGGTACACACACACACACACACACACCAAGCACACACTAAGGACCATTTAGAATTGCCAATGCACCTAACCTGCACGTCTTCGGACTGTAGGAGGAAACCGGAACACCTGGAGGAAACTCACAGAGACTAACTCCACGCAGGGAGGACCTGGGAAGCGAACCCAGCGCTACCACTGTGCCGCCCGTGTTATTATGTGTGTGTATTTATTTATGCATGTATGCGCATATGTACATATGCATGTATGTACTGTATATATGCCATAAAGTATACTGTATACCTAACTATACATAAGTGTGTTTGTATAATACATACTATGTATACAGACAGACACACACAAACATTATATGGATATTTAATAGATAGAAAATACTGAAAAACAAAAATCACTATTTTATTGGAGTCACCTGATTTCTATATAGTGCCTTGTAGATTGCATTTAATTCAACCTCTCATATCTACCATTTTAGTTTAGGCAGAGGTGTATTGTTGAAACCAGCCATCGTGACAGATTTCCCTTTTTACAAGTGCAATACACATTTGAATATTATCATTAATGTAAATTGTATTTTTTGTGTTTTCCTTTTAGCTTGCATGCAAATTAATTTTGTTCCAAATGAGTAGACCGTTTAGCCAAATGTAATATTATAGTTATTTACATACTCTTTCACATTTTTTTCCATGGTATATTTGTTGAATAAAAATTAATTTAAACCTGACACAACCCTAGTGTTTCCCTAGTTTATTTTTCTTTTAATTTCTTTGAAAAAAATCTAACTGTAGAGCGAGTTAAGAATGCATTAGGAAAGGTGCTGTATAAATGTATTATTGTTGTTGTTATTATTCATTAGAATGTTGTATAGTAAATTATAAAGTTTAGTTCGATTGTTCTGTAGATTGCTTGTTTAGTGTGTACTTTACATTGAAAAATGTAAATTGTTTCCCTTTTAGGAGTGGTTTCATATTAAAATATTAAATTGGCTCATAAGATTTTAACTCTGCTTTTCAGTAAATGCATTGAATGTCTTATATTAGTTAGCCAGTATGAGGAATTATATTCTTTGTTGGCCGGCTGTATTTTTTTTGAGATTAACCGTTGTGGTAACTGGTAGGCATCTGTCTGCCTCTTAGTTTTCTCTTTAAATGGCCTGTTCTCATCCATCATCAGCCTTTTGTATAGTTGTTGCAGGTCCAGTTGCTTTTCTATTACTTGATATATTTGCCAGTTGCAGTAACAGTTTGGCTTATTTTGTCATTTACATCTCAATTGTCAAATTACTGCCGCACAGACTGCTTGATACAATTGAAAGAGATGACGTGGTTGTTTTGGAGGAAAAGCTAGAAGTGGCTTGGGGGTGGGGGTGTTTTGGGACAGAATTGTGCCTGGTGTGATGCTGAGGTAAGTTGTCCTTAGCCCACTATATTTCACATCATAAGGAGGCAATGTGCCGCAGGAGAGTCTCTCTAGACCTTCATCTCCGTGGAGTCTAGGCCTGTCTCTTTGGGTTTCATTATTTAGGTCTGATGTCTAGTTAGTTCTTATCAAATCTAATACCATTTGAAGTACCAGGCTTCCAGTGGTCAAACAAGCAACATCAACATCAGTTTTTATCCTGAGTGAAATGATTAGAGACAGTATCCCTTTTTAACTTAGGCTGTATTTCAAGTCTGCAGGTAATCAAATTGTCTCTTTGTGTTCTCCAAAGAAGCAACTTACTCAGATAATAATAATAGAATAACTCGTATCATGTCTGTTTCTTCTTTAAAGAAAAATGCACATTTTTTCAGTTAGTCTAACAACCTTTTTCTTTAAGTTCTCTGTTAAATACATTCTGAATAAATATTTTATTTATTTATATATATATATATATATATATATATATATATATATATATATATATAGTGTATGTGTGTGTATGTATGTATGTATGTATGTATATATATATATATATATGTTTATATATATATATATATGTTATATATATATATATATATATATATATATATATATATATGTTTATATAATATACACATTTTTAGGGAGGGTAGCTGTAGAAGCTTTCCCTCTTTTAATTAAAAAAGGAAAACTCTTTAAAGGATGCTTTTTGAGATAGGATCTTGTGCCAACATTAGTAGTTAAAAATGTTATTCTACTGTGAATGTCTGATTGAAGATTCTGCTGGATAGGAAAATTACTCCAAGAAAAGTAATGATTTCTATTAATAAAAATACATGACACAGAAGTGCACCTTTAAAAGGCTACTGTGGCAGCTAGATTCTGCCCAGAGTTAATCAGCTGCAGAATTTGTAAACTGCATATGTGTCGAAGTTGAAAATGTTAGCAGTCTAATAGAAGCTTGAAAAGGTTATATCTGATAAAAGCTGTCAGTAGTTGGCAAATGTGATTTATAGCAATATAATAGTACAATATGCCTCATTTATCACTCATATGAGTGCAGGTTAGGCATTGTACATTATAAGTCTTGACCACTTTGAATTGTCAGAAGAGCTATTGTGCTGTTCCTTTCACTTATCATTTCAGATTTTTTTTTGTTCCTGATATTCTGGTCATTTTATTGGAAACTGCATAATGTTTATAATTCCCATCTCGGTTTCATCTGCACAGTTCTTAGTCCAAACATGTAATGCACATATTCATTTTTTATTTGTGACTTTATTTGCCAAGCTGTCAATCAAGATTATATCCTAGTAAGCCAAACTGTAATAAGTATAATTTTTAATTAAACATATTTTTGGAGGTTCAGCTTACGTTAATATGTAGAAAATATTACAAAAAATATTTAAATCCTATACAGTTTCAGAGTGTCAGTTAAAGGGAATTTGTTGCGAAAATTATTAAAAGCTTTCTTCCACTGTGAGCAAAACACAATTTTTGAAAGAAATATTTATAAAATTGGATTTCAGAGATTAGATTGAATCAGCAGCATTTTCCTCTCCAGTCTATCTTCAGAACCAGTAAGCCACAATGTCTGCCTGTATTTAATTGCCTGTGAGATACACCTCAAATCTTTACACCTCATACTTTTCCCAGAAAGAACGGTGTTTTGAAGGTCAGGGCAATGCACTCTTGCAACCGCACAATTCCAAACTGGGTAAAGCAAAATATTTTGCATAGAGCACTTATGTCATTTGAATAGTTAGGAACATTTTTAGACTTGTTCTCTGTTTATGAGTCATACAATTAATAACTAGAATTGGAGTAAACAAAATCTTTAAATATTTAGCTTTCAGCTTTGCCACTCAGCAGAGTCAAGGTTGGGCATCTTTACTACCAACAGTGCAAAAAATCAAACTGAGACGAGAAATTGAAAAATACACGCTACAGGACAGCAGATTATCATGATGAATGGTAAAATTGCCAGAAATGCAAATGAAGGGCCAAGAGTCTTTATACAGTAACAAAAATACATCTGCCAAATTAAGTTCAGCAGTCTGATGCATGAAGCCACAAGTCTCCATTTTTTGTCACAGAAACCTTGGTGTTTGTATTACCAAGGGACAATAATAGAGTTCTTTCAGTAATAGCAGGGCCTGAGCCAATGTACTACTGACATTTCAGCACCCTTGTAGAATTGATTGCCTTCAGCCTTTACATTATTACGTGCCATATATGCAGTACTGAATGTGAGTATAATATAGCAGGTGATTAAAAAATAAATCTGAGTCTCAGACATTTTTGGGAGTGAGTGTTCCTTCTTCATTTTTATTTTTTTTCAGGAACTTTAGTACAGTTTCAAACAAAATGTTATATTGCAAAAGTATAATGTTTTAGCAGTGAATGTAGGGTACACAAAGAAAGAAAAAGTAGCATAATTTTGATATTCTCAAATGGTTTTAATCCATTTTAGGTTCATTGGGGTCAAAAGTTATTGTGGCAGTAGTGAGTGCAAGGCAGAAAGCTGTCCACACTTGCACTCGATTGATGTCTTTGGGGATGTAGGAGGAAAACCAGAGTGCCCAAAATAAACTTCTGCTGACACAGGGGGAATATGCAATATCTAGGAAAAACACTGACTGGACACAGCATTCTCACCCAAGATTCTGGTGCTAAGAGACTGCAGCATTAGCTGCTTTGCCACCCAGAGAGGAACACATGGCAGATGAATCACTGTTGGTATCAAAAAACAATAAAAGGAGGTAGGACTACAGGTTTGCACAAAGTCCTTGCAAATAATTCTTTTTTTTATTCTTTTTCATTTATATAGCGCTTTTTCTCACTACTCAAAGCGCTCAGCAATTGCAGGTTAAGGGCCCAACAGAGCAGAGTCCCTATTGACATTTACGGGATTCGAACCGGCAACCTAAAGACCACCCATGAATTCAAGTATCTGGGATCGACGATCAGTAACGATGGGGACATCTTTCCCGATGTGCGAGCTCGGATCAACGCCGCATGGGCGAAGTGGTGTCAAGTAACGGGCGTGCTGTGTGACCGCCGAATGCCTGACCACCTCAAGGCCAAGATTTATAAGACTGTAGTCTGCCCAGTCGCCCTGTATGGATCGGAGTGTTGGCCAGCCACCGCCAAGCATGAGCAGGCCCTACATACGATGGAAATGCGAATGCTGAGGTGGTGCCTAGGCCTCACGTGCTGGGACCAAGTCATGAATGAAAACGCCAGAAAGCGCCTCGGCATCGTACCAATCAGGGAGAGAAAATGCGTGAGGCATGGCTACGGTGGTATGGACACGTCGTGCGCGCAGACGACAACTCGGTAGCAAAAACAGCTATGCGGCTAGACCCTGGTGGTCAGCGCCCACGTGGCAGGCCGAAAAAGAGGTGGATGGACAGAATAAAGGAAGACATGAAGACCGCCAATGCCGCCCCAGAAGATGCCCTTGACCGTGCCAAATGGAGACGGATTTGCAGAAAAGCGGTCCCTGCCATGCGGGATAAACGCTAGGATGAAGAAGAACCGGCAACCTTCAGATTGCCAGTGTAGATCCCTAGCCTCAGAGCCAGCACTCCGCCTTATTATAAATTAACATTTTTGTTTTTTAACTTTACATTTTTTTAATTTCATCGCCCAAATAAAAGGGACTACAAAATTAAATTTAATATAACTTAAAATAACGTATGAAACGTTTCAAAGCCTACAAGATAGTGTCCTCCTTTCTTTACTTTCACATTGTAAAGAATGCAGAGGCTTTTACTTGAGACTTTACATATTGCTCTGTGCTTGTATAGACATGCAGGGAAACTTTGTTTCTTTTGGTTTCTGATTCATCACATTCCAAGAATTTGAAGATGTGCTAATGGTTCTCTGATTGCTTAAAAAGAGAAAAACTTTTCCATCCCAGTAAAGCATGTTTCCTTTAAAAGGTAAAAAAACAGGTTTGGCATGAAGCACTCATCCTTTTTTTTTTTTTAAGTGGCTGACAAACACGTTTACCTAAATCTACTGAAAAAGACACATTCAGATTTATGTGTGATATACTGGATAAGCTGATATGTATTTTATTTTTATTTTTTAACATTTAGGTAAATATGTTTGTTGACTTTGCTTTATATTTACCAGTCATATCAAACAATAAAGAAAAGATGTGTGACATGCATGGTTATGGACCAATACAAGTTAATTAGAATTAAACACAATACTACAGTATGGTTGATTTGCGTTATTTTAGAAGAGTTCAGTGCTTGATTTTGCTTTATTGATTGTGTTTGGAATTCTGAAAAGTGCTGGAAAGGGTGAGCTCTGTATTCTTCACTGTATTATGTCATTGTGGCACAAATCTATACATGTATAATGTACAGTTGACTGTCTCTGTAACTCATCAACAAAAGCCGTATTTTCCATTTAGTTAAAAAGATGACATTTGGTAGGGTGGTACATCTAGATCAGTAGGTATCTGGTAAGAAAGAACATTTCGATAAATATCAATATTTATGGGTAACTATTTATGGGTAACTCTGACCCCCACTACATCCCCCATTTTTTGCTTCATCTTTGATCACAAAGAGAAACTAGATCTGCAGTTCATACAAATGAATTCCGCAAGCAAAACAGTGCCATGGTACAAGTCAAGGCTATAATCGTACAGAGAAATGGGGCTGCTGGCAAGTGAAAAATGACATTTGCCTTACACAGGAAAATTAGATTAGGTGGCAAGCTGCATGGAAGTGGAAATGGACTAAGAAAAGGTAGGTAAAACAGAAGGAAGAAATTACCTCCTTGGGTACATGCAGTCCTTCCTTTTCAGTCAGCTTCTTATTCCCTCTGATGTGATAAAATACACTGCCTGGCCAAAAAAAAAGTCACCACCTGTATTTAACTAAGCAAATAGGTACGAGCCTCCTATTGGATAATTACTGCATGGGCAATTATCTTTCAGCTGGCAACAAGTTATTTAACCCCAACTGGTGCAATGAGTTGCTTCTCATTTCTTAAACAACCATGTCGAAAGACACATCTCGTGGTCGTGGAAAAGATGTTAGTCTGTTTGAGAAGGGTCAAATCATTGGCATGCATCAAGCAGAGAAAACATCTAAGGAGATTGCAGAAACTACTAAAATTGGGTTAAGAACTGTCCAACACATTAAAAACTGGAAGGATAGTGGGGACCCATCGTCTTTGAGGAAGAAATGTGTATCGTGATCGGCGATCAGTTAAACGTTTGGTGAAATCAAATCGAAGAAAAACAACAGCAGAACTCAGGTCTATGTTTAATAGTGAAAGTAAGAGCATTTCCACTACCTGAATATACTGAATGACCAGGTTATTCCATCAATGGATTTTTTCTTCCCTGATGGCACGGGCATGTTCCAAGATGACAATGCCAGGATTCATCGGGCTCAAATAGTGAAAGAGTGGTTCAGGGAGCATGAGACATCATTTTCACACATGGATTGGCCACCACAGAGTCCAGACGTTAACCCCATTGAGAATCTTTGGGATGTGCTGGAGAAGGCTTTGCGCAGCGGTCAGACTCTACCATCATCAATGCAAGATCTTGGTGAAAAATTAATGCAACACTGGATCGAAACAATGCCACAGCGAATGCGTGCCGTAATCAAAGCTAAAGGCGGTCCAATGAAATATTAGAGTGTGTGACCTTTTTTTTTGGTGGCGACTTTTTTTTTGGCCAGGCAGTGTATAATAATAATACAGTGATCCCTCGCTATATCGCGCTTCGCCTTTCGCGGCTTCACTCTATCGCGGATTTTATATGTAAGCATATTTAAATATATATCGCAGATTTTTTTGCTGGTTCACGGATTTCTGAGGACAATGGGTCTTTTAATTTCTGGTACATGCTTCCTCAGTTGGTTTGCCCAGTTGATTTCATACAAGGGACGCTATTGGCAGATGGCTGAGAAGCTACCCAACTTACTTTTCTCTTTCTCTCTCTTATGCTGCCTTTCTCTGATCCTGACGTAGGGGGTGTGAGCAGGGGGGCTGTTCGCACACCTAGACGATACGGACGCTCGTCTAAAAATGCTGAAAGATTATCTTCACGTTGCTACCTTCTGTGCAGCTGCTTAGTGATGCGACATGCTGCACGGTGCTTCGCATACTTAAAAGCTCAAAGGGCACGTATTGATTTTTGACTTTGTTTTTCTCTCTCTCTCTCTCTGCTCCTGACAGAGGGGGTGTGAGCTGCCGCCTTCAACAGCTTTGTGCCGCGGTGCTTCGCATACTTAAAAGCCAAACAGCCCTATTGATTTGTTTGCTTTCCTCTCTGTTTCCTTTGAAGAGGAAGATATGTTTGCATTCTTTTAATTGTGAGACAGAACTGTCATCTCTGTCTTGTCATGGAGCACAGTTTAAACTTTTGAAAAAGAGACAAATGTTTGTTTGCAGTGTTTTAATAACGTTCCTGTCTCTCTACAACCTCCTGTGTTTCTACGCAAATCTGTGACCCAAGCATGACAATATAAAAATAACCATATAAACCTAATAATTCATTACAGTAATCCCTCCTCCATCACGGGGGTTGCGTTCCAGAGCCACCCGCGAAATAAGAAAATCCGCGAAGTAGAAACCATATGTTTATATGGTTATTTTTATATTGTCATGCTTGGGTCACAGATTTGCGCAGAAACACAGGAGGTTGTAGAGAGACAGGAACGTTATTCAAACACTGCAAACAAACATTTGTCTCTTTTTCAAAAGTTTAAACTGTGCTCCATGACAAGACAGAGATGACAGTTCTGTCTCACAATTAAAAGAATGCAAACATATCTTCCTCTTCAAAGGAGTGCGTGTCAGGAGCACAGAATGTCACATAGATAGAGAAAACAATCTATAGCAAACAAATCAATAGGGCTGTTTGGCATTTAAGTATGCGAAGCACCGCGGCACAAAGCTGTTGAAGGCGGCAGCTCACACCCCCTCCGTCAGGAGCAGGGAGAGAGAGATAGAGAGAGAGACAGAGTTTGTTTTTCAGTCAAAAATCAATACGTGCCCTTCGAGCTTTTAAGTATGCGAAGCACCGTGCAGCATGTTGTTTCAGGAAGCAGCTGCACAAAAGATAGCAACGTGAAGATAATCTTTCAGCATTTTTAGACGAGCATCCGTATCGTCTAGGTGTGCGAACAGCCCCCCTGCTCAATCCCCATACGTCAGGATCACAGATAGTCAGCGCAAGAGAGAGAGAAAAGTAAGCAATCTAGCTTCTCAGCCATCTGCCAATAGCGTCCCCTGTATGAAATCAACTGGGCAAACCAACTGAGGAAGCATGTACCAGAAATTAAAAGACCCATTGTCCGCAGAAATCCGCGAACCAGCAAAAAATCCGCGATATATATTTAAATATGCTTACATATAAAATCCGCGATGGAGTGAAGCCGCGAAAGGCGAAGCGCGATATAGCAAGGGATCACTGTACATTTATATAGCGCTTTTCTCAGTACTCAAAGCTCTATCCACACAGGGAGGAACCGGGAAGCGAACCCACAATCTTCCACAGTCTCCTTACTGCAAAGCAGCAGCGCTACCACTGCACCACCTGTGAGGTAATATATGCAAATTTAAGCTGGACTGTACTGTTGAGCACTGTTAAATACATAATCTTCCAAGAACGAGGGGTTAGGGGCAGCAAATTGGTGACAATATACATACGATATTGTGGAGAGGCTAAGGTATCCCCTTGGAGGTCTGATCACGATGTGCCGCTATGCTTCTGTATGCAAAGCAAAAAAAATGAAAGTGGCGGTACAGCCCACCAGCCCTCTTCAAGCCTTGAGTACAGTACAAGTCAGGATTGTTTAAAGCTTGCAAAGCTCACTGAAGGGCTCCCCCACGGACAGAACATAGAGGAGGTGGACATTGTACATAAGTCACAACATTATTACTTTTCACCTATTCATATCTGTACAGTCCTTAAAACCTTAAGTTTATTCCATGGAACACGTAAATGTGCAGCCTGAAAAGGTCAATGCTGCATGTAATATGTTAAAAGAAAGCACAATTCGGTTTATATTGCTGTTGATCTAAACCCTCAAAAACTTTGCAACGGTACAGGATTACACGTCAAAAAATCATGTTAAATTCAATCTGACTGAAGTTACAACTTTTATGGTATCTGCTACAGGGAGAAATTATATTTATACCCAAAATTCCCATTATTCCTACTACTTACCTGTTTGAATTCAAAACAATTCACTTTCCCATAAAAGTGTTTTTGAACTGACCATCAACAAAAGCCATGTCACTAGGAAAAGCAAGAATTGACCTATGTCAGAAATGTTTTACTCCTGTGCAGTTGTATGTAGCATTTTCAAGAGTAAGGTGCTTTAGTCATCTAATAATATTTGCCTCTGGGGGCAACAAAAATATTACATATAGAAAAGTACTCGGTTACTTACATAGTACTCTTGACACATCTGATTAGCCCTAGGCACATTAACTGAGGCCTATCGTTTGAAGAAATTTCCTGGATAAAGCCAGGTAGCTCAGCAAGTTTGAAAAGTAAAATGTCAAAGGAGTGCAGACTGAGGAAAGTTTAACTTCCGTAAGAGAGTTCGTTAAAGGCTTTGAAAGATGTAATCGTAATCTCGTGTGGTATTTGTACAAGCTTAAAAAGGACTGAATATTCTTATGTGATATGTCTCTCATCTGATTTCTAAACCTCTGCACAAGATGTTATGTGGATAAGTGATAGAGTTGAAGTTTAAGGAACTTAAGTGGATATAAAAAAAGAAACCTGTGCAGACTTTTGTGGCTTGTCTGCTAGAAACACTGTGTGCTGTCTTTTTACTTATTAAGACAGATATATATTAAATTTAAAAAATCAAAGAGAGGAGTAAGAATGTAGAGATCTGTCCTTGGTGCTTCAGTTGCGCTATTGAACAACTGACCATGAGGTGCTTAAAAACTATAGTTTACTTCCAGTTGCCAAAATTAAATTAATGCTGGTACTGTACCATTTTAAAAATTGTGTTTTTATACTACAAAACCCTATTGTTGTGTCATATCCTGTCATTTTGTAACCTGCTTAATCCATACCTGGGTCGCACCCTACTCCAGTTAGCCCAGGGTGCAAAGCTGGAACAACCTGTGGGCAGTGTGTCAGTCTATTGTAGGGCAAGCACACACACTAGGGCCAGTTTAGTGTTACCATGTCACCTAACCAGCTTGTCTTTGGACAGTGTGAGGAAGCCCACACAGAATGTGGAGAACATGCAATCTCCACACAGGTAGGACAGGAGGATATGAACCCTGGCCTCCTTACTGCAGGGAAACAGCACTACCACTGTGCCACCATGCCACCCCACAAATCCTGAGTATATCAAGGTTTTGTTGTCTGTTTGATTAATGCTAATGGTTTGGTTGGCTGCAGTGTTACTTTGTACCTAAGTTCTACCAAAGTTAGATTTCAGACTTGGTATCCATCCATCCGTCCATCCAGACGTACTGCCGGTTTTCTGTGATTCTGACCAGAGAAGAAGTGGATGATGACTTGTGTTCAATTAATTTTTTTCAGTGCAGGTATATTTATGCCTAATGTGTTAAATGTTATGTAATGTACCTACATATATATAGTTAGGTCCATAAATATTTGGACAGAGACAACTTTTTTCTAATTTTGGTTCTGTACATTAGCACAATGAATTTTAAATGAAACAACTCAGATGCAGTTGAAGTGCAGACTTTCACTTTAATTCAGTGGGGTGAACAAAACGATTGCATAAAAATATGAGGCAACTAAAGCATTTTTTTTAACACAATCCCTTCATTTCAGGGGCTCAGAAGTAATTGGGCAAATTAAATAACTGGAAATGTTCATTTCTAATACTTGGTTGAAAACCCTTTGCTGGCAATGACAGCCTGAAGTCTTGAACTCATGGACATCACCAGATGTTGGGTTTCCTCCTTTTTAATGCTGTGCCAGGCCTTTACTGCAGTGGCTTTCAGTTGCTGTTTGTTTGTGGGCCTTTCTGTCTGAAGTTTAGTCTTCAACAAGTGAAATGCATGCTCAATTGGGTTAAGATCAGGTGACTGACTTGGCCATTCAAGAATTTTCCACTTCTTTGCTTTAATAAACTCCTGGGTTGCTTTGGCTGTATGTTTTGGGTCATTGTCCATCTGTATCATGAAACGCCGCCCAATCAATTTGACTGCATTTAGCTGGATTTGAGCAGACAGTATGTCTCTGAACACCTCAGAATTCATTCGGCTGCTTCTGTCCTGTGTCACATCATCAATAAACACTAGTGTCCCAGTGCCACTGGCAGCCATGCACGCCCAAGCCATCACACTGCCTCCACCGTGTTTTACAGATGATGTGGTATGCTTTGGATAATGAGCTGTTTCACGCCTTCTCCATACTTTTTTCTTGCCGTCATTCTGGTAGTGGTTGATCTTGGTTTCATCTGTCCAAAGAATGTTTTTCTAGAACTGTGCTGGCTTTTTTAGATGTTCTTTAGCAAAGTCCAATCTAGCCTTTCTATTCTTGAGGCTTATGAGTGGCTTGCACCTTGCAGTGCACCCTCTGTATTTACTTTCATGCAGTCTTCTCTTTATGGTAGACTTGGATATCGATACGCCTACCCCCTGGAAAGTGTCGTTCACTTGGTTGGCTTCACCATGGAAATGATTCTGCGATCATCCACCACTGTTGTCTTCCGTGGACGTCCAGGTGTTTTTGCGTTGCTGAGTTCACCAGTGCTTGCCTTCTTTCTCAGGATGTACCAAACTGTAGATTTTGCCACTCGTAATATTGTAGCAATTTCTCGGATGGGTTTTTTCTGTTTTCGCAGCTTAAGGATGGCTTCTTTCACCTGACATGGAGAGCTCCTTTGATCGCATGTTGTCTGTTCACAGCAAAATCTTCCACATGCAAGCACCACACCTCAAATCAACTCCAGGCCTTTTATCTGCTTAATTGATAATGACATAATGACGGACTTGCCCACACCTGCCCATGAAATAGCCTTTGAGTCAATTGTCCAATTACTTTTGAGCCCCTGAAATGAAGGGATTGTGTTCAAAAAATGCTTTAGTTGCCTCACATTTTTATGCAATCGTTTTGTTCACCCCACTGAATTAAAGCTGAAAGTCTGCACTTCAACTGCATCAGAGTTGTTTCATTTCAAATTCATTGTGGTAATGTACAGAACCAAAATTAGAAAAAAGTTGTCCAAATATTTATGGACCTAACTGTACATATTTTTGCAAATATAGTTTATTTTAAATAAATCACAGAATTAGTAACCAATAAAACTGAAAATCACCATGCAGTAGGTACACAGAATAAACTTTAGATATGTTCTTAATTAGTTTCTTAAAGCTCGTAGCAATTAATAAAGCATACATTTATTAACCTTTGGCTAGCTGTTTGGCAGAGAAAATAAATTGAGAAAATAAACACACATCTCCTTATTTCATGAGAATGGTGAGAATCTATTGGCAAATCCTTGGCATTCTGTAGTGCAAATGAGTGCACAGAAATGTCAGTGAATTCAGTGGAATGTGATGTTGGTCTGGCGGTTCTGTTATTGGTGATGTAGCCCGTATTCTAAGATCTTATGCCAATAAGAGAATACAGAGAATTTAGTCAAAGTTGTAGTGATGCAAAATACCACTATAGGTCACAGAGAAGTAAAAGAGAATGGGAATCAGAATAGTCTCATAACTAAAAAGTGTCACCATCACATCTCGCAAATATATGCAGTGTTTTAATTAATATGTCTTCAGGCTGTGATGTTATGTCTTTAATACTGGAAGATATGGCGTCAATAAAAAGTATTCACTCCCTTTGAAATTTTAACATTTTATTGTTCTACAGCAGTGAATCACAGTGAATATAACCTGACTTTTTTCACATTAATCAACCAAAAAGTCTAGTTAATGCCAAAGTGAGACCAGATCTATGTAAAGTGGACAAAATTGATTAAACATAAAATACAAAATAATTAATTTTATACGTATTCACGCCCTTAGCAGACTTACCAATGTTGTACTGCTATTTTTTCCTCCATTTTTTTCTTTTCAGAACTGCTTGAGCTCTGTCAGGCTGCGTGGGATCGCGAGTCCAGCCACAAATTCTCAACTGGATTTAAAATCTGTGCCAATATCGATTCATTATCTCAGAGTAGGAAAATGGTCCTAACTAACTCAAGTCTCAAGAGAGATGCACATTTGACCCTACTGTTAGGAGTAGGAGTAAAAGCATTTTATCATTTTTTTCTAATTTAGGAAGCTCTCCTAACTTTACCAAGATTTAGAAGTGCCCATAAGCTGTCCTAACTTGCTGGGAGCTGCCAGAAGATGACGTTCAGGCAAAGATCTGAACTCATAAAAAAAAATATTGATCTGACATTCGGAACAAATCTTTTATATTATGTGATCATTCCATGTAAGTGGAAAAGCCAAAATGAAGTTTCACCTTTTGGTAACTGTATTGTAGTAGCTAGATGGCGAACAGTCACACAGATATGCTGAGTTTTGCATTCTGTGATCCTCTGTAACATTTGTTTCACACTTTATAAGATCAGGAAGGTTCAAGAGGGCTCCCAGGGCATTGGGAAAATCTCACACACGATAAGGAGAGATTATGGAGAGAGATATGGAACATCACAGTGGAAGATAATCAGGAACAATGGAAGAGAGAACACAACTTCAGTAACAGTGTAGAAATAGCTGTGGCTAGTGTCAGTATAATTGTTATGAGCCGTTATCCATGTGCCCTAACAGTGGGAAGGTGATTCTTCTGAAAGTACAACTATGGACCATTGACTGTTAAACAAATGTAACCATTACCTGGCGTAACTCTCACTCAGTGGGTGTCTTCATCTTTCCATCTACAATTTTAAGCAGTTTAGCACTATATCCTCCCTTATTATGTTTTTCTCCATCTTCTTCTTTTATTAGTACTGTATTATTGTTATTCTTTTTCTTCTTTTTGGTGAAGTTTCAACATCACTGTCAGAAAACTGCTTGATATATAGGGACGCTAAACAATGATATGGTCGTTCCAGCATATACATATTGTTGTTTTTAAGCAATTCCTCTGTGACTTTGGCTTTATTCTTGGAGCTGTAGTCTTGTTGGAAAACAAATTTTCTCCTAAGGCACAGGTTTCTGCCTCAGGTTTTCCTCCAAGATTTCTCTGTGTTTTGCCGCATTCAGTTCACCTTTTACCCTTGCAAATCTTCAAAGCCCTGCTGAAGAGTAGCCTCCCCATGACACTGCCACCACCATGCTTCAAGGTGGAAATGGTGTGTTTTTGGGAGTGTGCCATGGCATTCAATGCGATGGACAAATACCTCAGTTTTCATCACATCAGACCATAGAACAAGGCAAATGTACATTAGACCTCATGGTCACCTGGGTGCAGAGTACTGTATGTATAGTATGTTCTTAAGCTGAAACAATTGAGGCCATGTTGCCCTTTGAAGTTAGGTCACAATATAATGGCAAAAGCTATTAATTACCATTCACCCCATGAGACTGCAGCACATGTACCATGACAGTGTACTGCCTTGAAGTCTCAGGTCTTTTTAGGGTATTAAGAGTTCTGCTGTGTAGTGACTCCAACAGCTGCATGGAAGAATTTTGGCCTGGTGTCTCTGTAACCAAAACAAGATGCCCTTGTACCTGAAAAGTGAAGCAGTCATGGACTAGGGATGGAGTTTCGTCCAAAGTTAAAATGAGAACTGGAATGAAGGCTAATTAAAGACAAGAAGAGAAGGAGTTCATTGGTGATTCAAGACAGATGGGCAAGGTGGTGAGCCATCCTGAAAGGCAAGGGAAAATATATAACTGGGCCAGGAGGAGAAACAGAATATTGTTTATCAGGCCCGTTGTTATTTACTAACCTCCATTTAGCAGTTCCTTTTTATGTGTTTTTTTAACTAAAGTAAATATATTATTGTTGATATTTAAGCATTAATTTAGGTCTCTAGAGACAACAAGCAGGAGCTCTGTATTTATAAAAGAAATAACAAAATAGGGACAAGCAAGAATCCTGATGTGCTCAGTTGCCTAAGACCAGGTAGAACCATCATTTTACATACAGTAATGGTTGGATGTACCTATGCCATTTGATTACAAAACCCTTCCTGGGTAACCTACACGCAGTTGTCCAACAGTGCTTGAAGGTGTGTGAATTATTGATGTCCTATATTCGTTCTATCATTAGGGTCCGTCTACAGTGAATACCGTCTGTTCTGTTATCGTTTGTGACAGACTAGGAGAGGTCACTTGTGTGAAATGTGAAGTGTAGCCAGGCCACGATGCAGGTTAATTGTGTTTATGTAGTATAATCCCACATTTCTGGACTTGTTTTCAGATCTCTGTCTCAAAGTAGTAGGCAGTTGCGGCCTCTCCATATGGCATTGAGGATGACACACACGCAGAGCAGCAGTCGATCACAGGGCCTAGTACTTATGTGTTAACTTAAATATGGCATATGTTTTTAGTGTTGTGGCACTCTCTTTATCATTTCCCTTACTAAACATTAAACTACTTGTGAAATGTAAAGGGATTATATTTGAAACAACTAAGAAGATTTTTAGGATCACTAGGGAAAATTATTCTGTCTACAGTATGAAATAAATGATTCTTGTATTATTTACTCTTTTGAGGAGGCAGTCACAGTTATGAATAACAAATTCACTGTTTGACTGAAGGTGCAAGTTCTATTGTTAAATATGATAAGTGATATAGATGATTCCCACTATATATGAGACAGAAATGAAAAACATGTGTCTCCTTAAATTGTACTGCACTGCACTGTACATTTCAGCCATGTATTTAATGACCTGAATTAAAAATAAACAAAACTATAATTTATATGTGTATTTGTAACATAAGACTCATATTTGGAAAAGCTTCTTTCTGAGGATATGATGTGTGAATGGAATTTATAAAAAGACAGACAAAACAATAGAGATCCTTAACTCTATCTGACATCTAGAGATAAAAAGCCAAAATTCTTTAAGAAAATAGCAGTAGAGCATGCCATCTGAACAAATTCCTGTTTTGTTACGGAACTTTAAAAAATTAAGTTACATTTTTTTGTCAGCTTTCAAGATTTATGTCGTCAGATGCCGAGTGCTCTGTTTTTTCAGTGATGACCTTCCGGGTTCCATTTGCGGCAGAAGTCAGTAGCATTTGTCATTTGTGTTAGATCCTGTCTAGGGGCGCCCATTACAGTAGGACTTGATTAACATAGCTGTTTGTAAAATGCATTTTAGCTAATATAGCAGAATGTCTGTGCTGGCAGAAATGAGTTTTAATATTTGTTGTACTTATCAATAGAAAGGCATAGCTGTTTGGTT
Organism: Erpetoichthys calabaricus; assembly: GCF_900747795.2. NCBI lineage: Eukaryota > Metazoa > Chordata > Cladistia > Polypteriformes > Polypteridae > Erpetoichthys > Erpetoichthys calabaricus. Next base: position 20,872,652 of record NC_041409.2, on the reverse strand, counting down.
GTTTAAAGATTCAGAATATATCATTAAAATATTCTGTGACTAGCCAGGAAATGCGGTGGGTTTGTGTGTGCGAATGTTTGTTAACTTAAGTGAATGTTTATGGTGTAAGAGTAAAAAAAGAATGTTTTCATACATCACACCTTTATTTACTAGAATAAAAATATTTTTTTCATGTGTTTATTTTAAAAGAAAATTAGCATGTTACATTTAATGTTTATTTTATTAATAACATATTAAGAAAATGACTGTTATTACCATTGCAAGTCTTTATGAACTGAATGTTATAGTAATAGTATAAGCATGAACTGGAATATTTCATTTTATTTATTTGTTTAAACCTGGTTATTCTTTGTATTTTATCTTTAGTCAGTCATTTTCCAACCTGCTATATCCTAACACAGGGTCACGGGGGGTCTGCTGAAGCCAATCCCAGCCAGCACAGGGCTCAAGGCAGGAACAAACCCCGGGCAGAGCGCCAGCCCACCGCAGGGCACACACACACACACACACACCAAGCACACACTAGGGACAATTTCAGATTGCCAATGCATCTAACCTGCATGTCTTTGGACTGTGGGAGGAAACCTACACAGACACGGGGAGAACATGCAAACTCCCCACAGGGAGGACCCAGGAAGCAAACCCAGGTCTCCTTACTGCGAGGCAGCAGCGCTACCACTGTGCCACCGTGCTTCCCTATTTTATTTTCATCATGTTCCTTTTATGGTGCACTATGTGTTACTTTTGGAACAGACCTATGAGAATATAACATTTTTTCTTAGTATCTAAATATATAATTCATTAAGCAGCCGCCAGCGCAAGAAAGACACCCATGAAGCACGCAGGACGGAGCCACGGCCACCATCTCTAAGACCATTGGATACGTTGACAACTCGCAGAGCCACGCCCACCAACTCAGACGCAGCAACTCACAAAACAGGGCATCATTCGCGTTCGTCGCTGCTACACTCCACGTGCACCTCTGAGCCACGTTGACTTTTCATTATTCTTTTTGTGTTGTGACGCACGACCACATCCACCATCGCAAACTGTTTTACACCCCATGGTCTTAGAGTTGGTGGGCGGGTCTCCGTGAGTTGCTCTTGCGAGCGGGCACATGACCAGGCGGTGTGTATGCTTCGAGAACGAGGGTGGACGTGGCAGGACCATCTAAGAAGAGGCATGTCTGTTGCGGATGTGAATCGCTGTATGCAGCGTGTAAAACAGTTTGTTTGTCGCGGATGTGAATCGCTGTATGCAGCGTGTAAAACAGTTTGCGAGGGGTATCCCATGGTCTTAGAGTTGGTGGGCAGGTCTCCGTGAGTTGCTCTTGCGAGCGGGCACATGACCAGGCGGTGTGTATGCTTCGAGAACGAGGGTGGACGTGGCAGGACCATCTAAGAAGAGGCATGTCTGTTGCGGATGTGAATCGCTGTATGCAGCGTGTAAAACAGTTTGCGAGGGGTATCCCATGGTCTTAGAGTTGGTGGGCGGGTCTCTGTCAGTTGCTCTTGCGAGCGGGCACATGACCCGGCAGTGTGTATGCTTTGAGTGCGAGGGTGGACGCGACAGGTCCATCTAAGAAAAATCATGTTTGTCGTGGATGTGAATCGCTGAATGAGTGTGCGACGGCGGTCCTCCAGTTGCCAGTCACGGACAATTGTATGTTGCCCTCTCCAGAGTTCCATCTTTTCATTCACCTACAGTCGTATTCTCAGACCCACCCCATTTGGACAACTGTGTCTTTCAGGAAGTGTTCACTCATCAGTACATAATTATGTGGCGTATGCTACGCCGCGGGTTGGCTAGTTAGTTTTTATTTCTTGATCATGGTTGCATCTTTTTAACATATATGACTTAACACTGTTAAACCTGCTTGATCCATTTGAGGGTCATAGAAGGCTGGAACCTAACCTGGTTGCACTGGGTGGAAGACAGAATGGGGGCTTCAGTCCAGTGCAGGGCTGTTTTATACAGGCAACCCATACTTACAGTGTTGTATTGCTGAATTGCTAAATAATCCACCGTAATATGGATTTATTCGGGATGTGGGAGGAAATTTGATGCTGATATTGAATAAATGTGCATCTTGCAGACAAACAGCCGCCAGATGTACAGTTTGAATCCTGGATAATACCGCACTACCCATTTTACTAACATTTTACTGTTCAGGAAATGGTAATTTCTGCTGACTGAGTACCTTTGAAACTCAGAAACATGGTCCCTCCAACATGGTCTTGGCTTCATTGGTGTATTTCCTGGTTTCACACTGCCACCACAAGGTCTGCATAATTAAGAAACTACATTATACGGTGCCTTGGACAGCTCGAGTCACCAATGGGAGAATGAATCCCGTGACACCTGTCTGTGATTTGAAAATAATTTTAAATTGGTGAGCCACATTTTCTCCACAAACTATGTTGGATCTCCTTTCTGTGCATGTTCCTTAATGACAATGAAACAAATGTTATTTCTTCAGTTTATTTTCCACAAACCTATCCATTTAGATAAGAGGTTTGCAACTTAGCATTCCAGTACTTGTATTTTATTTGCATGGCAGTTCATCATATTTATCGAGACGCTGAATTCTTGTGTGAACTTCTATTATTCATCTTTAACTTTGGCTATGTTGCAATAAATCATAACCAACATTTGTGAAAAGGAGTTAGCCAACCAATGTGGCAGTTTGGCCATGTGTACATTTTTTCGTATCATCACAAAAGGCAGCCATGAAAGGCTTGCCATCTTTAGTGCCAGAAGAGGCCTCAATGTGGAGTGCTTTCTTTGTAGGGCTACAGATATCCTTATGAGACCTTCTGGAAGAGGACACATCTGATAATCCAGTATAAGGTAGTAAACTTAAAAATTATTAGTTGTTACTGGGAGGAAAGGAAGATATTAAAGTTTGGGTAGAAAGAGAGCAGTCTCAGCAAGCTACGCAATCATGTGACAATCTGCCTTCTAGGGTCACATCCGTCACCTTAATTTTTCCAAATAGTTTTTGTCATTTAATGAAAATTTTTGATTTTTTTAGTTCACTTGGGGCACTGAACTGTATTTTAACTTTGATATTTGACAAAAATGTGTGCCCTATCACAGAAAGTATTTGGCAGTCCCTGATTTCCTGTGAAATATCAAAAACTCCTCACTCTTAGATCATTAGCATCTCATTAGTTTAGTTTTTACAACAAATTAAATACATATTAATAAGAACATCTGTGTGATGATCAGGGGCTTGGCGAGTTTTTTTCAGCTAGTGTTCCTTTTTTTAATCCAGATCAGAGTTACTGAGATTTGGTGCAAATCATAGCAGCAGTGAATACAAGGTAGGGACCATCCCGCCTGTGCACACCACACTCAGACCAGGCCAGTTATGAATTACCTTTTAATCTAATATGCATTTCTTGAGTGTTTGATCAGTGGCGGGCCGTCAGGGCCTGCTGGCCTAAAAAAATATCTGAATCACAAACTAATGTTAATTATATTTTGTCCATGAATACTTATTAAATAATTCCAAATTGTCTGTCCGCTTCCTTTCATAGCTTTTCCGATGGTTGTACTGCTTCCAGACATGTATTTTCGTATTAAAGCATTTAACCAATCACATTTCGGCCATCATTTGTTGCCAGGCAGGGTCAAAGAAGTCTGCCCGGAGGCCTTCACAATCCGTTCTGCAGGCCCTCTAACACAAAATAAATGTCGATTAAACTGTTGCTTCAACCAATCAGATTTTGAGTTGGTTTCACTAGGGCCCTCTAGCAGGCGTACGGCAACGTCACCGTATTCAGACCCGTTGATTGGATAGGATGGTGCGGATGGTGTAATAGAAAAATCTGAATGAGAGCATCATGGGGCAGTGTACACATTGGTATGTTTGGCGGTGACCATTCCAGTGTCCACTGCTTCTGTCGAGCGGACATTTTCAGCCCTAAAGCGAATTAAAACTTATGCCAGAAATACGACAGGGCAGGTTCGACTTTCAGCATTAGCTTTGATGGCGATAGAAAGGGACTTCGTGATGGAACTGAAGCGCACGGATAATCTGTACGACAGAGTAATTGAACTGTTTTTGAGGAAAGAGTGGAGGATGGATTTTGTTTACAAATAATCCGAATTTTTGGTGAGTAAAATGTTGCGTTTTTCCTAAATAATATTGCAAGTTTATGAGTTATTATTGATGTCTTTTATGTGTGTCGCGGGCTGTAGCTGCAGTAGAAAGGAACTTGTTCACCCCTGGTTTATCTATTCAATAAAGGCATTTATTGTGGCTATAGGAGTTATCTATCTGCAATGCAACGGCTCTTTATAATGTATTTATGCATATTAAGATGGTTTTTATAACCATTAGTTTTTGAGGGGCGGGTTGATTTAGACGGAGCACTACTGAAGGCCTAGGTGTGAAATGCACGGTCTGCCACTGTGTTTGAGGAAAACTGGAGTGTAGGGAGAAAGACTTTCGTAAACACAGGGAGATTGTGTAAGCTTTACACTGGGGTTCAAACCCAGGACCATGAAGCAATGCAGCAATATTATTGTACCACAGTGGAACCTTCTTATAACTAGCACTCAAATGATTAATATAATTTTCAAAAAGGTCTGATCCAGGTACACCTTATGAGTTGATCACAGCTTTTACAACTGTGTCAACAAAATAAGCATCCATGTGAAGCTACCCCTCATTAGCCTGTAAAAATAGGAATCCCCTTGGAAAATTATGGGAAGGCCAACAGAGACTGATTAGGTTTTCCCTGTTTCTCTCAAGTTGAAGAGGTGCCGACAACCTAGTCATATAGCAGACATGAGCAAGATTATTTATATTCTGATTACATTTATGTAATAGGTCACTGAAGAAAAAACTAGAATTAATGGAAATTTATCTGTTGTTTGTCAATGTGGTGTTGAAAAATAATATGGGTACTTTTTTGATTTCTTTATATATATATATATATATATATATATATATATATATATATATATATATATATATATATATATATAATTTGCAGTTGGAGATCCACGAAGGGAGAAAAAACGAATCACGTATCATAAAATAGTTTTATTCCTGAGCTTTCAACCTCTATCAGGGGTCTTCATCAGAGGATAATGCTTAGACTTACAAGAATCAAAGGCAATATATAGCAACACATTCAGTGGGGGGGGTTTTGGGTGGGTGGAGGTGACTAAGTCAGTATGATGAAGGGGGGCGGGCGGGGGGGTTGTACAGTTTAATTATTGTGTACATGTCCTTCTTAAGTTGGCATATGCTGGATTTATGTCCAAGTGTCTGTTGATGGCGTTTTCATCTGATAGCCAAGACTCGGCCAACTCTCTGACACTTTTAGTACTGGCCTTAAATTTTACTTTTACGTTGTCCCAGTTGAATGTGTGTCCTGTCGATATCAAAGATAGTGCGTCCTTTCTTCTGACGGCGTTGCGATGTTCCTGTACACGTGTAGAAATTCTTTATACTGACTTAGTCACCTCCACCCACCCAAACCCCCCCCACCCCCCCCCCCCCCCCCACTGAATGTGTTGCTATATATTGCCTTTGATTCTTGTAAGTCTAAGCATTATCCTCTGATGAAGACCCCTGATAGAGGTTGAAAGCTCAGGAATAAAACTATTTTATGATACGTGATTCGTTTTTTCTCCCTTCGTGGATCTCCAACTGCAAATATGCAAACCGTATCACAGACCTTCTCTTCCATATATATATATATATAAATAATATATTAAACATGTAGTGAGAGACAGGAAACCAACAGTTTTAATCAAATGATGAGTGAAAATCCCACTCAAACCCTCATGGCCTTGTGAGAAGGGATATTGGAAAGATGAGATGGAATGAGCCCAAATGGTGATTGGAAAATGGTTAATGATTCAGATGAAAGGCATGTATACTCCTGGTCATTGTCATTACTGATAACCAGTTTTGGTGTTGACTCCAGAAGCTCTGTTAAGTTTCACTGTAGAGAGTTTGAGACAAGGAGCATTAAGTTATAACAAAGTCATTTCCATTTGTGCAGGCAGTGAGAGTCAGGTTGGCACTCTCAAGTTGGAGGACAAAGCCAGTTCAGCAGCAGTTATTCCCAGAGTGAAGGAAAATCCTCTGCTAAAGAGAGAAGTCAGGAAGAAGAAAAATTGGGGAGAAAAAGGAATATTAGTAGCCAGAATTGAAGAGTGATGTTGGAAACAAGAGACTAGTAGAAAGAGACAGAAGGACTGTCCTGGGGAAATGTACCAGGAATGCTGGTAGTGCTAAAGTATCCGAGGGGGTCAAAGCAGAGCTCCTTAGCAAATAGCATATATTTAATCAAATGAAAAATTAGGTACTTTGAAAAGTTTTTAAACTGAATAGTCAGAGAAGAGAATCAACTAAAGTGTTACTTTTCCTCTTGTTGACACTGGTGATATTTTTATTTGAATGTGATAAACGATTTTATGCCAGCTGTTAAACTAAAAATTTAAACTTAACAACCATAGGGGTTTAGATTATTTGGAAGGGGTATGGTGGCACAAAGTTTAATGCTATTGAATTCTGACTCAAGAAGACTATGTTCAAATTTCAGATTTGTCTTTGCCTATCTGTTTTCTGTGAGTAGCTTCTCTGTGAATATACTCTAAACTAGAGATGGGAGTGAAATCATGGAAATGTATGGGATCTTAACCAAACTCCATGAAATGCAGTGATGTCAGTGGAGAAGGAGGAAGTGAATTAGTTTGGAGTGGATTACAATAGTGCAATGGTCTATTAAGTGGCCCAGAGGGCCATCTACTGTGGCCAAAAATGTGACCTGAGTTGTGAGGCAGCAATGCTAACCATTGCACCACCATGCCCCAAATAACAAAATAAGCATACAGAAGGGTAAACTCAAACAAAATACAACAAATGGCCACAAACTAGCAATAAATCTGTGCAGATACTTTGCACTTTTTCTTACATCTAAGAGTTAGAAACACCTTGTAATTACTAATAAATCATTCATTGTTATTATTATTTTACAAGGTCTAATTTTGACATGAGGATGAGGAGGAGGTTTCCTGTAAAGCTTGTTTTGACTGATAAGAGCAGCACATGGCTATTTGTGTATGCAAATTAGCCATGTGGTGCTGCCAGTGGACAGGGATCAGTGCTATATATCCAGTGGCAGTACTCCTGATATTCTCATTATGGTTAGCTAATATACCCCTAAAATAAAAATACTTCAGCTATTTTTTTTCACATACTGAAAATCAGGCTACATAGGATCATGACATTATGGATGACTGAATCAGATTGGTCCATGATATTACAGTAAGCACGCATGAAAGTTCTGTGTATGGCTTCTACTTGTCTGTGAAGTCACACTGGCCTTAACGCAGCATTGTGAGGCCTTTGGGAAAATATCTTCATCGAAGCTGTCCACACAGCTAATTTCCACAAAGATATTTGGTGAATATATTTCACTGCGAAAAACACTTTGGTAAATTTGTCCAAATAAAACACACAAAACATACACATGTCTGCACATTAGGCAAAGATTATTGCTGATTCCAAATAGACATTCCATTGTTGTGTTTACAAATGGTAAATTTACAGACTGCATATCTCAGTTGTTAAATTGAAAATACAATGTGAAAACACTGCAAACTCGGAATTTCAACTCGGACAGTTCAGACAAAACTACGTGAACTGTCAAAATTGTGACATAATGCTGACCATTCATCTTAGTCAATAGTTTAAAATAAAATATACAGCCAGGTTAGCCTGAAATGCCATATATTTTAGTCAAATTGCCTTTTGATGGAAAGTGATACAAATTTATTTTGTTCTTTATTTCCACAAAAAATTCAGTTTATCTTTAATTGCTTTTTTTTTTTTTCCCAGACTAAGTAACAAATCGACAGCAACCTCACAGTTTGCCTAATTATTCAACCGAAAACCCATGTGAACACACTAAAGTCAGAAGGTGAATCATCACAACTTGGAGCTCCAGATAGTCCAAGAACACAGCATATGAGCGAGTGTCTCCTGTGATAAACTGTCTCATTTTGGACTATCATGCAGCCAGTGTAGATTCTGGCCATTGCTGCGTTCACATGGGTTTCTGTTTGGACTATTCAGAGAAACACAAGGTTGCTGCTGATTTGTTAAAATAAATACATAGCATTTTTTGTTGAAATGAAAAGCACAAGAAACATATTAAATGTGTAGCATTTTGCTCCATATTCAATTTGATTAAAAAATGGCATTTCTGGCTGACCAGATCATGTTTTATTTTAAACAATTGACTAAGGTTAAAGGTCAGCGTTACGTCACACCTCAGATAATATAGGTAGCATTATTTTGTCAAAATTGCCTGATGTATATTTCCGACTTGGTAGAACATTCATGTGGAATTTACAACTTGGCAACTCAAATTTACCGTGTGTCCAAAAGCATGTGAACACAGCATCACCACATCCTTGAAATAGGCTTACGTGGTTTTAATAAACTGTGGAATAAATAAATAATGAATAAGGATATCTGACATCTTATTGTAAATAACTCAAATAGAGAATGACTGTGTATGTACTGTTTCTCAAAAGTCATTGCTAGCATACAGTATCTGTAATAGAAACTTTCCTGGAACAATAATACTCGAGCAGCTACTTTTGTTTCACTCAGTACACTAGTGGTGAGAATTGTCATTTTTGTGGTTTCAAATTCAGCTCTTTAGTCAACAGGCTTCATAACCTACAATACAGAGATGCACATATTGTTACGATTAGAGTGCAGACAGGTTAAATGACTTACTTCAGGTCACACTGCGAGGCTGTGGTGAGATTTGAACCTGAACCTGTAACCTTGTGGCTTCATGCCCAATTCTTTATTCACTAGACCACACTCACCTGCCATATTGTTTCAATTGAATGGGTTTTCTGGTCATATCCTGAAACGACAGTCCTTCTCTTTTCTTTGGCAGCTTTCTTACTTGCCCTTATTTTTTTCTATGTTGAAAATAAAACTATAAAAGAATGTGATTATTTAACTTAGTCCAGTTTTTTCTCTTAATTTCTTACTTCAGAAGTAGTTCACATACATAAGGACTATAAAATTACATGTAAATATAAGCCATGCAAATAAAGATGCCATTTAGGCATTTATTTGGGTCAGTTTCTTTAATATGTAAATAATACTTACATGAAAATCCATAATACAGAGTAATATATTTTTTATATATATATATATATATATATATATATATATATGGTTTACATATAATTGCTTTTTGTAATAACATAAACATGATCTACTGTAGGTGCAAAAGTAACTTTAAATTTGCAAATGAAGTTTCCTTTAAATATTTTTTTATATTTACAGAGTGGGCAGTACAGTGATGTAATAGTTAGTGCTATAGAAAAGTAATGTAAAATTGGGGAAATAAACGCTTCAAAAGCTAACAGGACCAGCATTTTCAGTGCATGGCCTCTGAAATCATTACACACATTTATAGAAATATTCTTCACACACGTGCAAAGTGATGTAAATGCCAGTTACCATTATTAAAATAGAAGGAGAAAGTTGCAAAACAGAAGCTGAAATTATTCTAACTTGGTGGCTTCTGAGTCGATGATAATGGGGTTCGAAATGTATTTGATATTATTTGATTTCAGTGCAATGTTTGTAAGAATTACTATGAATATTTTGAAAAGTACAATAATTTATCATTAGAGTATCTGAATACAAAAACTAAAAGTAGCCTGTGTGCTTTTTTATTTTAAAATGCAATTGTGCATTGAGTATTTTCATGTTAGAAACACTTTCGTGCGATCACATTAGAAAATATACAGTATTAGTTTGGGCAGTGTAGTGACTTATATATCAGAGTTTAAATCCTAATTTTGCTTACTGGTACGATTCTCACCTCTGCTTCACTGTGTGAAGGGAAATGTTAATGAAAGCTGTGTAGGTAAGTAGTATGCTCTGTTAGAATGAGATATGGTGAAAAAAGGCATAGCATGAAATAAAGCTGGAAAGAACAGAGTTAAGAATGGCCCTGGTGGATGTTTGAAGTGTGTTAGAGTGAGAGGATGACGAATGCGGAGTTAAGAAAATGACTTGGTCTAAAACCAATAGGTGTTCTGCAGAGGAGAAACTCACTAAAGTGCTTATGGAATGTGGAGCAAAAAGGAGAAGATAATTGGGTGTAAAGGGTGCACCCAATAAGGATGAGGCCCAGAGGGACGCTGAGGAAGATGGTTGGAGGCCGTGTCTGATGATAGAAAAAGAATGCGTCCCACCCCAAAAGAGTGCCCAGGATAGCTGAGAGCAGAAGAGAAGCATTTTGTGCACTAACAGGGGTGGACATATTGGTAGTCCGGACGTCTAGGACTGCCAGTGTTTAATTACGGGCCTGGCGTACTATCAGAAGTGTTCAATCTTTGGTCCTTGCAATATTTTCCTAATCAAAAACAATATGATAAAAGTTACAAGTTGATGCGAGCATGATGCCATGTACCCTAAATGGTGAATTTTGAGGAAAGGCTGGTTGTGTGGGTGCCAGAATGATGAATGAAGATCTGAATATAATGAAGCAGGTCATAGAAGTGTGAGGAAGACATGCAAAAATGTTTGAAGTGCAACTCTTCATCATGTATGTCACCCACTAGTGAGAGTATTGTATACAGTGGTCCCTCGCTATATCGCGCTTCGCCTTTCGCGGCTTCACTCTATCGCGGATTTTATATGTAAGCATATTTAAATATATATCGCGGATTTTTTGCTGGTTGCGGATTTCTGAGGACAATGGGTCTTTTAATTTCTGGTACATGCTTCCTCAGTTGGTTTGCCCAGTTGATTTCATACAAGGGACGCTATTGGCAGATGGCTGAGAAGCTACCCAACTTACTTTTCTCTCTCTCTTGCGCTGACTTTCTCTGATCCTGACGTAGGGCGTGTGAGCAGGAGGGCTGTTCGCACACCTAGACGATACGGACGCTCGTCTAAAAATGCTGAAAGATTATCTTCACGTTGCTACCTTCTGTGCAGCTGCTTCGTAAAGCGACATGCTGCACGGTGCTTCGCATACTTAAAAGCTCGAAGGGCACGTATTGATTTTTGACTGTTTGTTTTTCTCTCTCTCTCTCTCTCCCTGCTCCTGACGGAGGGGGTGTGAGCTGCCGCCTTCAACAGCTTTGTACCAGCGGTGCTTTGCATACTTAAAAGCCAAACAGCCCTATTGATTTGTTTGCTTTCCTCTCTTTCTGACAGTCTGTGCTCCTGACGTGCACTCCTTTGAAGAGGAAGATATGTTTGCACTCTTTTAATTGTGAGACAGAACTGTCATCTCTGTCTTGTCATGGAGCACAGTTTAAACTTTTGAAAAAGAGACAAATGTTTGTTTGCAGTGTTTGAATAACATTCCTGTCTCTCTACAACCTCCTGTGTTTCTGCGCAAATCTGTGACCCAACATGACAATATAAAAATAACCATATAAACATATGGTTTCTACTTCACGGATTTTCTTATTTCGCGGGTGGCTCTGGAACGCAACCCCCGCGATGGAGGAGGGATTACTGTACTCCCTTTCTTTTCTGCTTTTGATAATGGGTCTGCACACACACACTAGTGAGCATTATAGCAAAATTATACAGCAAGTCTGTAAAGTTAGCAAGAGAAATAATAGCATTTGATGTAAAGCAACTGGGACAATGAGGGCAAAAATGTCAAATGTTAATCTCGTCATTTACTGTAATATAAATAAGGTAATAATCAGCACATACTTAATTGGATAGTTTTTAAAAATGAAAAAGAAAAAAAAAAATGAGGGCACGGGTAACCATTTCACTACTGCTTCAATACCAGGGAGGGAACAGCATCACAACTAAAAGTAAGTAAGTGCAGTGTTGTATGCAGAGAGCATACTGAAACCACATATAAAAGCAGTCCTTTGTTTTTAGGAAAAAATAATTTTAGGATTGAAAAGGTGAGAAAACATAGTAACATTTGATTGTTTGCTGTACTCTAGTCAGCCTGCAATATCTAAAAAATACTGAAAATACAGTGCTGACACATTTCATGAAATGTACAACTGATTACGCAGGTAACTTTTGATCTGAAAAGGCTTACTATACCTGAGAAAGTGATCCAATAGATTCAGCCACCTGTTGATTACATGTGATGAGTTGAAAGTTCCAACAATGCACCTGTCACAAATTTTCAAGTGTTCAGTCTTAGGAAGTGGACATTAAACTTTGGAAGTGAGAGGCCTGTTCTCTCTTGCAAACAGTTCTTGCCTTTGTAGTCACAGAAAGGGCATGAGTGGAATCTTATAAAAAGTAACATGCTCATCATTAACCAATATGTACTATGGGCTCCTAACAGATGTACTAGAGGTTGTGAAAATGATTCCTATTCTTAGCCCAAAAACTAAGTGTGAATGTGCTTTTAACGTACATTTTTTAGCTGTTTGCAAGAACACCAAGCAGTGAGCATATGCAAAAGGAATTTGGCATTTTAAGCCACTACTATTTGTGAGTCTGAATATTTAAATACATGTGGATACACACATTTAAAAAAATGTTTAATCCTTCACAGGGTTATGGGGGCACTGGGTCATTAAAGAAATCAACACCAGACAGGACAGTAGGGTCTCACACACACACATACAAACCCACACTGCGGTAAGGTTAGGGTTGCCAGTTAGCCTAACCTGTGTAACTTTGATGGTGTAGTGAGAAAGTGAAACATAAAATGTCTGTGTTTATACCTTTTTTTAGTTCCTGATCTCCTTTTCTGTGAAATTGTATTTTTTTAAGTTGTGCATTGTCTGTTTTATCCCATTAACACTTAATAAATGACCAAATACTCTGTTTTAAAGTTCCTATTGCTTGAACTTCAGGGTTTTTTTCCCCTGTGTTTAGCTTTTATACTGTAAATATAGTGAATATATGTACTGTATGTATGTATGTATATGTGTGTATATATATATATATATATATATATATATATATATATATATATATATTTATATAATATTCACGGCATTCATAGTCTGTGTCACAATCTGATTATATGGGTGGTTACCTACCAGGTAACGCTTGTGGTTGGCCAGCAAGCCTGCTAACATCCGCCACGGTGCCCTCAGTTTGTGAGAAGCAGATCATAGAATGGTTGAAATAGTTTACTGTCAAATAATGCAAAGAGTACGCAACACGTGTTTCGCCCTAATTCTGGCCTCATCAGGCGTACACACTCTAATGCACTCCCTCTTGGAAATTGAACCTCGAACGTCAGCGCCAGAGGCGATGCCCCTAACGTTGCGCCACGGCGTGTGGTTCGTTTATTTGACAGCATGTAGATTGGGGTAATTACATTCACGGCATTCGTAGTCTGTGTCACAATCTGATTATATGGGTGGTTACCTATATATATACTGTATGTGCAACTTTTATGGACAGAATTTCTAGGCGCAGCCAGGGCATTGAGGGGGTCCGGTTCGGTGGACTCAGGATTTGGGTCACTGCTCTTTGCAGATGATGTTGTCCTGTTTGCTTCATCAAGCCGTGATCTTCAGCTCTCTCTGGATCGGTTCGCATCCGAGTGTGAAGCGGTTGGGATGGGAATCAGCACCTCCAAATCTGAGACCATGGTCCTCAGCTGGAAAAGGGTGGAGTGCCCTCTCAGGGTTGGTAGCGGGATCTTGCCCCAAGTGGAGAAGTTTAAGTATCTTGGGATCTTGTTCACGAGTGAGGGAAGAATGGAGCGTGAGATCGACAGGCAGATCGGTGCGGCATCCACAGTAATGGTCTGTCGTGGTGAAAAAGGAGCTGAGCCGTAAGGCAAAGCTCTCAATTTACCAGTCGATCTATGTTCGTACCTTCACCTATGGTCATGAGCTATGGGTTGTGACCGAAAGAACGAGATTGCGAATACAAGCGGCTGAAGTGAGTTTCCTCTGCAGGGTGTCTGGGCTTTCCCTTAAAGATAGGGTGAGAAGCTCAGTCATCCGGGAGGGCCCTTTGCTCAATACTTTGTCGATGCACCTTTGGCAGCAATTACAGCCTCAAGTCTTTTTGAATATGATGCCACAAGCTTGGCACACCTATCCTTGGCCAGTTTCGCCCATTCCTCTTTGCAGCACCTCTCAAGCTCCATCAGGTTGGATGGGAAGCGTCAGTGCACAGCCATTTTAAGATCTCTCCAGAGATGTTCAATCGGATTCAAGTCTGGGCTCTGGCTGGGCCACTCAAGGACATTCACAGAGTTGTCCTGAAGCCACTCCTTTGATATCTTGGCTGTGTGCTTAGGGTCGTTGTCCTGCTGAAAGATGAACCGTCGCCCCAGTTTGAGGTCAAGAGCGCTCTGGAGCAGGTTTTCATCCAGGATTTCTCTGTACATTGCTGCAGTCATCTTTCCCTTTATCCTGACTAGTCTCCCAGTCCCTGCCGCTGAAAAACATCCCCACAGCATGATGCTGCCACCACCATGCTTCACTGTAGGGATGGTGCCAGGTTTCCTCCAAACGTGACGCCTGGCATTCACACCAAAGAGTTCAATCTTTGTCTCATCAGACCAGAGAATTTTCTTTCTCATGGTCTGAAAGTCCTTCAGGTGCCTTTTGGCAAACTCCAGGCGGGCTGCCATGTGCATTTTACTAAGGAGTGGCTTCCGTCTGGCCACTCTACCATACAGGCCTGATTGGTGGATTGCTGCAGAGATGGTTGTCCTTCTGGAAGGTTCTCCTCTCTCCACAGAGGAGCTCTGACAGAGTGACCATTGGGTTCTTGTTCACCTCCCTGACTAAGGCCCTTCTCCCTCGATCGCTCAGTTTAGATGGCCGGTCAGCTCTAGGAAGAGTCCTGGTGGTTTCAAACTTCTTCCACTTACGGATGATGGAGGCCACTGTGCTCATTGGGACCTTCAAAGCAGCAGAAATTTTTCTGTAACCATCCCCAGATTTGTGCCTCGAGACAATCCTGTCTCGGAGGTCTACAGACAATTCTTTTGATTTCATGCTTGGTTTGTGCTCTGACATGAACTGTCAACTGTGGGACCTTATATAGACAGGTGTGTGCCTTTCCAAATCATGTCCAACCAACTGAATTTACCACAGGTGGACTCCAATGAAGCTGCAGAAACATCTCAAGGATGATCAGGGGAAACAGGATGCACCTGAGCTCAGTTTCGAGCTTCATGGCAAAGGCTGTGAATACTTATGTATATGTGCTTTCTCAGTTTTTTTATTTTTTATAAATTTGCAAAAAGTAAACATTTTTCACGTCATTATGGGGTGTTGTGTGTAGAATTCTGAGGAAAAATATGAATTTAACCCATTTTGGAATAAGGCGGTAACATAACAAAATGTGGAAAAAGTGATGCACTGTGAGTACTTTCCGGATGCACTGTATGTATCATGTGACGTTGATGATAAATTGCACAAAAATCATCCTTTATAAAATAGTGCATGGAGACGTGTTAAATTTTCATCAAACATGCAAATAACAAATTCACTGTACTCTGCATGCAACACTGCTACTACTGCTCCTACCATGATTATTTTTTATAAAGGTATACAACCTTCAGAAAAGTAGGCATCAACTTACACTCAATCTGCTCTTCTATTTTGCGTGCTTCCGTTTAAGCAGCAGCAGAGAAGTTTATTTGTTATGTGTGTAGTTTACTTGGCAACATTGCAATGATATGAACTATTGCATAAACTTCATAATTTTAAGTTACAGTATGTTTAATTGCTTTGAATATTTAAATAATATTTTGGTATCCAGAGATGAAGGTGAGACATTAACCTTTGTGACTGGTCAGTATATCTACAGTCCTGGGACAGAAAGGCAAATAGCTGACACTATTTCTTTAAAAAAAAATAAAAAGTTGTTATCAAATTTACTTACAGCAACCTAATATATATAAAATCCTAAGCCTAAAAGTGCAATAATTTTATGTGATGTTTTTATGTCACACTTTAAATATATATATATATATATATATATATATATATATATATATATATATGTATATGTGTATATATATATATATGTTTGGTATCATTCTTTTCAGTATTTATTGAACTTTAATGTGATGTTGTTAGATTTTCAGATTCTTTTTCTGTTTTTAAATTATAAACTAAAAAATTATCAAGAACTCGCATCCCGTGAGACCAGACTGTGCCAAGAGATTTAACTACACCTGGAAATAAAAGACAAAGAGTTGGACAGCTGCTGTCCAAGCTTTTAAATGTTGGAAGTGCTGGTCTAGATGCAGATGGCACAGCATGGCTTCAGCAGCTGATTGAGCAAAGAGGAGGTTAAAAAAAAAAAAAAAAATATATCACCATTTAAGAGGGGGTTTCGGAGGAGCAACTGCGTCTCCTTGGGATGCGTTCAGCCCCCCTCTTCACAACGCGTAAGTGGCTGGAGCGTAGTGCAGGCTGATGAGGGGGTTTGGCAAGCGAAGCAAGCAGGGGGAACCCCCTAGTGTGTGTGTATGTATGTATATATATAATATATGTATATATATGTATATATACTGTATATGTATATATATGTATATATACTGTATATGTATATATATGTATATATAAAATATACAGTATATATAGAAATTAGGCAGTGCATCACTAAACATGGGTACTACCTATAGAACAAACTGATATATTAATTTTAATCTTTACATTGTTAGCTGTCTGTATATTTGCAATGACATTACACTGGAGAGCAGTTTCTTATGGTCCCATCTGTAGTTGCAGAACCTTTGCTTCAGTACCCAATATAAATCCAGCTTCAGACAGCAAACCAGATACAGTGCTCAGGGCTTCTCTTCAGTGAAATGAAACTCTGTCTAGACTGTATTTATTTATATCACTGAGAGAAGTAAAGTGGCTGTATGTGAGAAAGCCCAGCAAGTTTGTCCATTTCTGAAGAATTTGAGTTATCTCACTTGGGGTCACTGGTAAAATTTAGATTGTTTACTTTGAAATGAGTTCCATTTTAGGCAAGTTTTTTGATTGAACATTCAGCTGCTGAAAAACCCATTGCCTACACCTGGAAAGCTTAGCATGGAATTGAAGGGATGGATTTTTATATTGTGTAAGGCAAATGGTTCACACTTAACTCCACTGTTAGTGCGTGTTTTTGACCGTAGTGATGCAATGAATAGCTGTGAATTCTAATAATACCAATTCACCTGTGATCACAGCAGAATACGAAACATGTCTCATGACAGCATTTTAGACTTTAAACCACAACAAATTGTAGATTTCAAGCCTGGCTACCACAGATCGTAGTAAGCAAATGTAGCAATATTATTTCATAGAGATTTATGCCTAGCCCAGATTTATGTTGAACTGAACAACTTCCCAAAAAGACAATGTAAAACAAGGTGAAATAATTTTCATTGAATGGTTAATCAACAATGGTTATCTGTAATAAAAAAACACTCATACACGCGCACACACACACACACACACACACACATATATATATATATATATATATAAAAATAAATTTTAGTAATATATGCAGTTGTGTAAAAATCATTCATTGTGTGTCATAGTTTTAGGCGGCATGTTTAATAATGAGTTTAAGAAAAGTCAATTTATTTTCTGCTTGGCTACAAAGCACCTTCATGCCTAATTAATAGCATAAGTTTTGTTGGTCCATTGGGGTATACTGCTTCTGGCAAAAGAGCTGATGGAAGAGATAAGTTCTGTAGTTGTTTATAAATAACCCTAACTTATTTAAAGCCAGTGTCCCTTATTCAACCTTGTCCTGTCCTGTGGATGTTTTCGCCTTCTCCAATTTGTTTCCCAACCATCAATTACGCCTGCTGGTTTGTTGTCATACCTGCACACCAAATGCATTCTGTAAGAAGTTGCAAGTTGTCCTTTAGCACCCTTCGTTTTGAGGCTTATAGAAAGAAAAGAGAGAAAAAAAAAAAGAAAATAAATTTTTTCATGTTTGTCTGACAATGAGAGCAGTCATCTGTTGTTTGGTTCACTGTTACACATGACATTTATGTATGACTGTGTCTGTGTGTATACTGTATAGTAAAGCAAGTATTAATGTTATATTAAACAATAATTAAAGGTGTAATTTGTAAATATTTAAGAAAAAAGGGTAAAAGTCTTTGGACTTTGGACTGCATGTCTTTGGACTGTGGAAGGAAACCGGAGCGCCCGGAGGAAACCCACGCAGACACGGGGAGAACATGCAAACTCCACGCAGGGAGGACCCGGGAAGCGAACCCGGGTCTCCTAACTGCGAGGCAGCAGCGCTACCACTGTGCCACTGTGCCGCCCCAATATAAAACAAGATAGTGTTTTTTTTTTTTTTTTTTTCTTTATCATTTCTTAGGTTCTTATCAGACAAAACATTATTTTTTATGTATTTATTCCAATAGTACAAAATATGTTAAGATTGAATTTCTGTGCTCACTGGATTGTTTTTCATTGCAAAACTATTTATGGTTACTTATACATGTGGATTAATCAATTTTCTGAATATAATGAAACCTGTACAGTACCCAAGATGCTGAGGCTATGATTTGTTAACTTTTTACAATCTGCTTGAGGTTCATTCCGTACATGTGGCTAAATGTTGTCATCAGGAAGAATAAAGATCAGTGATGGGCTCAATCCCCGACTGCAGTCTCTACTTCCCACCAAACTCCAGGATATTGCACAAAAACAGCAATATCTGTGTTGTTGCCAGCTGTATGCTTTTCCCGGCCAGTTGTGCTATTTTTAGATTGGTGTCCGTAGAAAAAAATGGACTTTCATGGGTTTGCTTTTTTCTTTTTTTTATTTTATTAACAGCACTGTGTATTTTTCAATCCTCCTCCTCTGTCTTTTTCAGATTATTTTCATCTATTGGAGTCCTCCTCTGATCTGTACTGTATTGTTCTAAAAATCTCTGAAAGGGGGTGTTTTGTCTTGGTAGAGTAATATGTTGCTCTGCTTTTCCCTATTGCATTATTAATAAGTAGCCTTTGTCAAAATGCCTAATCTCATAGACTTACCGCTGTTTATAAGGTGTTATAGTATATAACTTATCCCCACTTTCCCTTCTATATCTATAGGCAATTAGGTGTAGTAAAAAGGCAAGCAGGAATTAAGTTACACATAAAACAATGTATTATTGGTAATATTCATAAATAATAACAATATGCAAAGTACATTTGAATATTGGCAACCATACAACCTGATTAAATGGTGATGTGGCAGCACACAGACCTGTAGTTATTTAAAATGTCTCTAGTTAAGGCATCATTGGTGCTCAGCTTTCTTCAGAACAGGCCGCATGCCTGTTCCAATATGGCTGCTAAACTGTGGTCTCCATTGTGTGTCCTTTCAGTTCATGGTTTTGATGATCTTCATCAGTTTGGTAAGAGACATACTTCTTCATCATATGTTGGTTGGTAAGAGAGAGATTGTGAGGTTAAACAAGTAAATTTATAGATGTTCTGACCAACCCCTAGAGCCAATTCCAAACAGCCGTACTTCATGAAGACCAATGGGAGAATACAACATCTTAACACCTGCCATCCCCCAAAACCATTTGTTGAGCTAAAGTTTGCCAGTTAGGCAACCTGGCTTCCTTGCGGGGCGGGGGGGGGGTTTCTAGCAGAGAAACACCCGTGTCAAGCACCCCTTCCCCCAACTCTGTCTTAAATTCAAAGAGACCCAGTCGTAAAAAGTGGTAAACATGAATGCCTCTCACCAAAGTAACACTAAATTACATTGCTTTGCCTAAATTACAAATATTTATCAAGTTATATGCAAAAATCGTACATCACAACAGGGGGCCCCTGCTCATCTATTGTATCTACCCATTCTATCACTCTCAAATCTCTGAGTGGGAAGGTCTTTGATGGTACAGGATGTACCTAATCCATTGCTCTCAACACTACTCCCCACTTCCCAGTGTGTCACTTTGTCTACGTTGGATACTGGGCTAGTTTTTTGTACCACTACGTAATTTTTAAGCTGTTCATTTTTAAGTACCTGGAAGTTCTTCCTATATTATGTGGATTGTAAGATTTAAATGAGTTTGAGCTTGAAAAAGACTCGTGTATTTTATAGAGAGACGATGTGAACCTTTTTGTGTCATTGGGGACAGATTCCAAGTTCAGACAAGTACTAATAGGATGGTTTTATCGAACTTGAAACCTAGGGCTACAGGATCAAGGGAGGATTGGAAGAAAACTCAACGTCTTATCCAAAGTATAAAAAGGAAATCAAATGCTAATACGCCACTGTTCCTGACTAGACATAGTGTTGTTAAAACTGTATGACTAGATGGCTCGTGTACTCTTCCGCCTCTGTATAACATCTGCAGATGCTGTAGGATTACTATTAGAGCTCCCTTCTCAAAGGACAAGAGTGCCATAATTCAGTTACAGAGCAAACCAGACCGCAGTGTATTGGAAAAACATTCTGAACTCATAGAGTGCATGGATGACCATTTTACAGTAACTGCTCACAAGTGCATTCCAGTGTCCTCACTACTTTCTGTCCTCATTATTTTGAACATTTTGGAAGAAAAATGCCCACTTGTCGTAATCTTATACAGCCTTTACACTGATCATTAATATTTTTAGAGCTTATTGCCCTGATGGTATGTGTGGAGGTTGTCTACTTGTGAGTACTGGTTATTGTTTGTTTGAATGGGCACAGTTAGGCATTTTCTATGTGCTTTGACATACAAATGCCTGATCCTCCTGAGGCAACCCTTTCTGAATGTCTGACTTTCTTATTGCCTGCCCGCCAGCTGTGTTTATTTATTTTAATAAGTCTTCTGGTCACACATTAAATGATGCATATTCTTAATCAGTCTGTTTTTCCTCTGTTTTCATTGTAAGGTAATTGAATGGGATCAGTCTGTGATAGCTATTTAGGTATTGTCATTTCTGTTCATTGCAAGTCCAAATTAGCTGTCTTTGTAAAACTTTTAATCAATTTATTACACACATCTGTATGTTTAAAAAAAAAAAAAAAAAAAAAAAATGAGAGATGAATATGTGGCAATTATTAAATTGAACTCTCTACTTTAACCAGCATGTATTACTGCTTTTGTTGTTTTGGTATTTTCCTAGTGTTTTTCTTTATTTTCTCTTTGTTGGTTTCTAGTAGGAAAGTTGGGAATGATGCACACTAAATGAACTTTATTCATTTAGCCTATTTGTGAAGAAATTTTCAAAGTCGCACTTCAGGTCTTACATATTCCTTACATTAAAACCTGGTTATTTAATAGTTGCTGCCTTATTAGAGTTGTTTTTGCTAAATACCAGTAAAAATTACTTTTTTTTTTTTTTTTATTTCCTCGCTCAGTTTCAAGTCGTCGTCACCCCCATCATCCCCCACTTTTTCCCTGATTGCCTAGCAGCTGAAATATCTACATCTCCACTGCTTGTGTGCTGATAATCAAATGCACATGAAGATGCAGAAATTGATCTGTGACCTCTCTTATATGTATTTTTCTTTGAGTAATGTATGATATATTTGGGAGCGACTTCTTACCCGTTTTTAAGATGTTTCACATATATAAATAGCTAATTAAAACCATTTCTTACTAATGTAAGCCACCTTTAAGGGAAGATATGTTACCCTGTAAGTAATCGGCAACCTGCGTCCTTAGATTTGTTTGCCGCTGATGGCATTGCTTCATTTTTCTGAAAGAGGTTGTTGTGCATTTCTTTGTTTTTATTTTATTTAGTGTTTGAACTTTTATTGTGTATTTTAAATTGAGCTTGGTCATCTCTTCTTTTCTGTATGTCTCTGTGTCCTCCCCCTGACCTTAATGTGTATCCTCCGCAGCCTAAATCAGACGTGACATTTGACCTATGGCTTGTTTCTCACAGCTGCTCTGCCAACTTTTATCAGTTTTATCTTAAACTCTGGCTCATCAGCAGTAACAGCAGGTGGTTTTCAAACTATACCTTCTCTTGCTGACATCTTCCCCAACTATAAATAAACAATTTAACAGTGAATTAGGGGAAAACTTTACGGGAGCTGTATGCTGATATGCCCCAAGACTGTTAAAAGTTTTTGATGCGACTAGTTCTTTTTTCAAAAGTTAATTTCTTGCTAAACAGTCTCGTTTAACTCTAAAGTTGAATTCTCTTGTCTAGTATTTTTCCTTTGTAATAAATATTTCTTCTGAGGTATGTGTAATTTGTGAATTTCCCATTGGGATTAATAAAGTGTGTGTGTGTGTGTGTGTGTGTGTGTGTGTGTGTCTGTCTGTCTGTCTGTCTGTCTGTCTGTCTGTCTGTCTGTCTGTCTGTCTGTCTGTCTGTCTGTCTGTCTGTCTATCTATCTATCTATCTATCTATCTATCTATCTATCTATCTATCTATCTATCTATCTATCTATCTATCTATCTATCTATCTATCTATCTATCTATCTATCTATCTATCTATCTATCTATCTATCTATCTATCTATCTATCTATCTATCTATCAAAAATGAAACACCTGGCAATTAGTGCTTAGTGTTTTTATTTGAATCTGTTTGTAGGATGTGTAAAAAAATTAAAATCTAGTAATAACGTGGCTTACACAAGAAAGAAAAAAGTTAAACCAAAAATAATATTGCATTATTTATTTGCATACCAATGCATACATTTTATTGATATACAGTAATCCCTCGCTATATCGCGCTTCGCCTTTCGCGGCTTCACTCCATCGCGGATTTTATATGTAAGCATATTTAAATATATATCGCGGATTTTTCGCTGCTTCGCGGGTTTCTGCAGACAATGGGTCTTTTAATTTCTGGTACATGCTTCCTCAGTTGGTTTGCCCAGTTGATTTCATACAAGGGACGCTATTGGCAGATGGCTGAGAAGCTACCCAGCTTACTTTTCTCTGTCTCTTGCGCTGACTTTCTCTGATCCTGACGTAGGGGGATTGAGCAGGGGGGCTGTTCGCACACTTAGACGATACGGACGCTTGTCTAAAAATGCTGAAAGATTATCTTCACGTTGCTATCTTTTATGCAGCTGCTTCGTGAAGTGACATGCTGCACGGTGCTTCGCATACTTAAAAGCTCGAAGGGCACGTATTGATTTGTGCTTGAAAAACAAACTCTGTCTCTATCTCTCTCTCTTTCTCTTCCCCTGACGGAGGGGGTGTGAGCTGCCGCCTATAACAGCTTTGTGCCGCGGTGCTTCGCATACTTAAAAGCAGCCCTATTGATTTGTTTGCTTTTGTCTCTATCTCTGTGACAGTCACTGCTCCTGACACGCACTCCTTTGAAGAGGAAGATATGTTTGCATTCTTTTAATTGTGAGACGGAACTGTCATCTCTGTCTTGTCATGGAGCACAGTTTAAACTTTTGAAAAAGACACAAATGTTTGTTTGCAGTGTTGGAATAACGTTCCTGTCTCTCTACAACCTCCTGTGTTTCTGCGCAAATCTGTGACCCAAGCATGACAATATAAAAATAACCATATAAACATATGGTTTCTACTTCGCGGATTTTCTTATTTCGCGGGTGGCTCTGGAATGCAACCCCCGCGATGGAGGAGGGATTACTGTACACTTATTTTTATTTGAATCTGTTTGTTTGATGTGTAAAGAAATCTAGTAATAACTGATTTAAAGAGAAAAAGTGAAATCAAAGTAAAAATGTGCATCATTTATTTGCATTCTAATATGTACATTTTATTTTATTGTTATAATCTGCATTGGACTACTACTGTTACATTCATTGCAAGTAAATACTTTTATGTTCAATGCTGTCTGAATACGCTTGGGTTCTCCAGTTCTCTAATTAACAAACAAAAAGAATAAGTGTGTACATTAGTAGATTTCAGTTTTACAGTTAATGTAAGAAGATAAGCAAGGAAATTATTTCTTACAGTTTTTGTCATTTCTTTATAGTATCGCTCATAAACTATTTGCCCAACTGCATTGTCTTCCAGGGCAGTCTGCACAACGCTCATGTTTCTTGAAACTGGTGACATCTGTTTACCCTTATTGGTGTATAGAGGGTCAGACAAATCGCCATTATGGTTACTTCTTTTATAGTGCCCTGTGGGGACACCAGCTCTGTTCTGTACATTCAAGTTCTCCCTTTCCTGAACAGGTAGCCTGATACTATCAGTTCTACAGTATGTTAGTTCTATTTATTATGTTTAATGCCCATTGAATGTCTGAGAGTGTTGGAAACCATTTCAAATACTGTTAAAATGAAGCCTAACTTTAAATAATAATACAACCAAATATGATATGTATTATGTTTTAACTGGTATCTTAAAACTGCAAATAATAATAACGTAGGCAAACGTTAGCCAAATATATTTCCGTCAATCTGGGAACAAGGGCATGTAAAGCAAAACTCTATTCTAAACACGTTCCAGTAAAAATAAATATACTGGGTACATAATTGCTAGGAAAGGGCAAGTCAAAGTCTGTCTGACTTAGGCCAGCTAGTCTTCCCACCCCCACTAAGCATTTTGCAGTGTGGTTCAACCTTGCATTCACCATCATTTATTTATTTATTTATTTATTTGTTTATTTATGTATTTATAAAGCACTTTAAAAACAACCTCAAGGCTGACCAAAGTGCTGTACAAAGAAAAACCCAACCTATCAGACACACAAAACCAAAGGGTAAATGAAACAGAAACACATAAGAACTGAAGAGATTCCTAATAAAAGGTATAAAAACTTAAGGGTTAAAAGCCAGAGAGTAAAAATGTGTTTTTAAATAGGATTTAAAGGCAGCTAGCAAAGGAGCCTGCCTAACGTGCAACGGCAAATCATTCCAGAGTTTTGGGGCTGCAACTGACAAAGCTCGATCACCTCGGAGTTTGCATCGTGCCATGGGAACATGTAAAAGCATCTGGTCTGCTGACCTGAGAGAGCGAGACGGGGTACGTAAGGGTGCAGCAGTTCCGACAAATAATGAGGGGCACAACCATTAAAAGATTTAAAAACAAATACAAGGTTCTTAAAATGGATTCAAAAACGAACTGGAAGCCAGTGAAGGGAAGCCAAAATTGGGGTAACATGCTCATGCTTTCTTGTGCCAGTTAAAAATCGAGCAGCAACGTTTTGCACCAGCTGTAGGCGAGCAATGGAGGCCTGGCTAATTCCAAAAAGAAGCGCATTGCAGTAATCTAGACGAGAGGTTATAAAAGCATGAGCTTTAAGATATAATATGAGAACGGTTTGATATCTGGGGCAGTACACCCTCACACTTTTCTATCTGGCTGCTAGGTGAACATGCCTAGCAGTCTACTCGTATCATAATGTCGAAGGTTGAATGATCCAAGGCCATTGAGCACTGGCCAGTAGCTGTGTAATGTAGTTTTTTATTTATGCCTTTAACTTGAAATCAAAATATTTTGAAAAGAAGGCTTGGCTGGCACATCTCTACCCAGATGCAAACATTAAAGTGGGCATTTTCATATCATGTGCCAAGCTCAACTTCCTGTAGGGTTTTTTTTGGGTATACCTTGAAACTTTTGTTTTAATAAGAGGAGAATGTTATTCAGATTCTATCAAAATGAAAATTTGGTCAGTCTTTTGTGAGTGTTTGAAATGGCCACCCGTGTTCACATTTCATTTTTGGTTTTCTACGCTTTTTTATGATTAGTATCTTTTCTCTGGGCAGCAAGTGTTGAGATGGTGGGGATCTGGAATTAATTTAATAAATCTTAAGCTACACAGGCTTGCCAAGGAAAGGAGATGTAACATGTCATCCATTTTATATGCAATAAGGTACAAGGTACTATTTATAACATGAAATACATGTACTCAGCAGGGGACTGCTCATATATTTCAATGTTTGTCACCCCTTTGTCAAAATTGCCCTCAACTAGTATACCATGAAGTGCTGAACATACTAAATCATCATCATCATCAATGCTAAACTTTACATTGGATGAGAGCAGAATGGCTGTTTGAGTGTTTGATCAGAGCCTCTTGTTCTTGAGCCATGTTGGACAATGTAAGGTCTATCGAGCTGGTCACATCATGAAAAGTGAAAAATAATTCATAGGCAATAAGTAAGTGTACAGGTGTTCAGTATGGGTTAGTGGCTAAAACACTGAATTTTAAATGCAAAAGGACAAAGGTCCAAGTCTTTAGAGTCCTGGTGCTTCCTGTCTTGCCATATGGTTGCGAGACATGGACGCTATCCAGTGACCTGAGATGAAGACAGGACTCCTTCAGTACTGTGTCTTTTTGCAGTATCACTGGTTTGACTTCGTGAGCAACTACTTTAGCTCATTCAACACAGAGTCCTGAATGAGACACATTACCTGCATTGTGAGGAAGCGTCTGTCACGGCGATGTCCAAAGGGTGATCCGGCTCACGGGATTCTCATTGTTCAGGACCCAAGTGGCTGGACCAGGCCAAGGGGACGCCCAATGTACACCTGGCTGTGGCAGATAGAGGGTCATTTCCAGAGGATGGGGCTGGACTGCGTGTCTGCCTGGGGGGTTGCCAACCAGGATCCCAAGCTGTTTTTGTCATTTGGATGTGCGGCAACGAGCTATAACAGTACATGCTTCCTGACCTGACCTGTTGTTGATTGAACTACAGTAGGTTGAGGGTGCAGACAGATCTTCCTAAGGTGGCCAGTAGGTTAAGAATCAAATAAGACTTTCTTTTTAGGAGTGGAAACACTTGACGTGCTTCATTGTGCTAAGAGTTTAATCCTTAATCCTTTTTCTTTTCCTTCCCAAAGTGATTTGGAAATTTTTCAGCCAATTCTAATCTGTTTTCAACCCATGAAACATATTTTATGTTTTCAAATCAGACAGATATTTCAATGTAAAGATGAGAAAAGGGACATTTTGTCATTGTGGTTCAAAGCCAGTTCCATTTTTAGACTGAGACAGCTTTGCTGTTGCTGTACATGATAATACAAGCTTGATAGGGAAAAGAGTTTTTCCATTTATAAAGTTTCTTAGTTCACTTTTATGCTGTTTTTTTATTAAATTACTATGCAAATATAATTTAGATATGAAAAACTTGAAACCAAAACCAATAGTGAAATTATGTATTAGTGTTAAATGTTAGAATACTTTTTCAGAAAAAAATTTAAGCAATCAATGGATGTAATAGCTGTCCCACATGTTTGGTTTTACAACCATGATTTACATAATCTACTGTATATGTTTTCTGTTTCTTTTTATTACTGTAGCAAAAATATTTAATACAAAATTCCTAAAAACCCAGTTAAACTAGTTTTATGTGTAATGGGATTGAGGGTCTGAAGTCTTTCCTTGTAACAATGAGCCCTGGACAGGGTGCCAGTTAATTACTGGGCCCAGTAAGAAGTATGTGTTAAAAAAAAAACAATATTTACTGTAATTCATGTAATTTTTTTTTTTTTGCTTACGTTTCAACAAAGGTGAAAGAGTCCTTTAAAGAATGATTTTATTTCTTCGATATATTTTGTGTATTTTATTTTTTAGCAAAATTGCGTTTAGCCTATAAAAACAAGCAAATTATTTTTTAAAAAATCTCATTATACATAAATAAAGAGATTTACACAGATTGCTGTTATAAACTGAAAATGCCAGTAACTGCACTGTTTAGCCTTCTGATTAGACTTCTTTCTCAAGGCGACTGCTATTATACAGAGTGCAGACTTGGGGCACTGGTAACGAAACTGGAGAAAGATGCTAATATGTTAAATGCTACAATCTACTGAATGTGGTTGATTCTTTTTCCTGTTGGCCCTGGTGTCAACTTTGACCTTCAACCTTCTCCCTCATGTATCACTGCAAATAAAAGTGCAGAGATTTGACAAGAGGATATAAAGTCAACAGGCCATTGCTCAGAATTCGCCACATGATTTTCTTTAACTTAAAGTTAAACACATACAGCTCCAAGTCTGTCTTCTAATAGGAAGTCATAAACAGTCTACCATATCAATTTGGCTTTCTTAATTACTTTTATAACAGAAAAATGTTCCGATATACATTATAAATTGTGTTTGACAACTCTGATTTAGTCATTTTCTTACTCCCTCTCCTTAACTATTGCTAAACTTTGCCACCCCTTAATCTGCATCATTCATGTTTTAACTTTTCCTCACCTGGTATGCTGTTTCTATTTGTATACCTTTATTTTTCTACACAGCATATTTTATAACTTAATAATTTATAGTTTGTGCACATTGTTACAAAGCAGACTGCTTGTTACAAGGGGTTCACTTTTGTCAGGTTATTAAAGTGACCAGTGGGAATAGGCTAGAAATAAGATCTGGTCTCATCCCCATGGTATCAAGTATGCTTCATAGTTCAGCTTCCCTTAATTGCAGAAGTGTCTCTAGAAGGAAATTATTGATGGGATCTAGGCTTAGTGATTGTGCTTAATGCCATCCCAAGAGTAAAGCCATTCTGTTTATTCCCTGTCCTCCAGCAAATTGTGTAATTACACAACTGGGGGTGGTGTCCTTAAGACAGTAGTCTTGCTGTGGCCTGGTCAGGTTTCCACCGGAGTCTTTCAGACTGAAAGACTTGTGCGACCATACTGCATATGGGTATGTGTAACGGTAACCTATATGTGCCACAATGATATTTAACTCAATACTGCTTAGTGAGGAGATCACTAAAAACTCTGAAAAACCGACCGTATGTCACTCACAAGCCCACCTCTGTGGTTATAAGAGATTAGCACAAGTCTGAGTTTGAGCACATGCTTACTGGCAAGTTGAATCACTGCCAGAAGAGTAGAAGGAAGAAGTAATTCAATTATATAAAAGTTAATCTAATATTTCATTTTAATCATGTGACTTGGAATGTGCAAAGTTGTTAGTATTTTGGGCACTATAACTAGGACTATTTAATGTATGAATGAAAGAATTGCAATATAAGCAAAAAGTATAATGCTGAAACATTAACAGAGAAGCATAATGCAATATATTCAATGACAAACACATATTGCATATGCATGCATACAAGGTGGTATAAGTTGTTCATTACATATGCAGGATATATTCAAATATTTCAATCAAATTGTAATTCTCCTTGGTTTGGGGGGAAGTACCCAGCCTCTAATTATTTCACTTTCACCACTTTGCTTTTTTCTCTTCAAAAAATGTGTTTCAGTTAATACATCAACAGTTTTGGGCACTAAGTAGAAAGGTCTGCACTACCTCACAGTCAATGGTGGTGTTTTCATAATTTACTAAATCTGCAATTAACCGTGGGCAAGCACTCATGCAGTGACTTTCCTCTGGAAAAAAATATCCCCTTTTTTAAATCATTATTGCAAGGTCAAGCACAACATTCATGGACATTGAAGAAAACTGCTTTCAGCTGCACACATTCTGAAACTTTCAAACATTGTATCCATTGCCTCCCTTGGAGAATTCTGTGGATTATTTTGACATTTTGAATGCAATTAATCCTTTGTCCACAGCCTAATGCATGGTAGTGCTTGATTTGAGTATGTTAAGAAATAGAAGCTGTTGGGCCAGTTAAAATAGTTCAAGGGATAATTACGTGGACTTGTTGCCTGCGCTTTGTGTTACTATTTTACATGAGTTCAGACACTTGTGTTTCCATGTACTGTATGGAATTTGAGAACAATTCCTTTAAATTAGGGATGAGCAGCTTCACATTGACTGCGGGTTTTTAAGTCATTCTCTCTTCTGTTTCTAATTCAAATCTATTTATTTATTTATGTTTTAATTAACTTCATTTGAGTCCGTGTGTCTTGTGATTGACAGGCACAATGCAGGCAGAGCAGCCTATAGCAATATGCTACCACTATTCAAAAAAAAAAATGTTGCTTATAATAACAGATAACTTGAGACATTTTCTTGGATCAAAACTGTTTTGAAAGAATAAGTGCAACTAATATGACATATTTATGAAATTCTGGTTTTTATGCATGGATAAACTCACCTTGTTTGATTCTTGTATAAAATTCTTTAGAGAACAAAACCCGGTAATTTTTTTTTGTGAGATTGATGTGGTGACTAATTCCATTATGTGCATTACAACTTGCACCTAAGCGATCAGAAATTTAAGCAATATTTAAATATAATTCTAAACTCTGAAGAACATGAACAGTGCAGCAGTGCAAATTTGCACCTTAAGAAAAGAAAACTCACACCGACAGGAATAAAATCCTCATTAAGAATGTTGTACCAAAAGACACTTAGAAGGACTATGATCTTGTAGGAACTGTAATATTCCTAATTTAAGTTGTTCTTCATTAGAGCAGTCCAATGTTGGTGGTTTTAGTATACAAATACAGTATATTGGCCCTGATATCTCACATCATTTTTAAATTGGCTTTTTCATTGGGTGTAAGGTATATGCTTTCAGCAACCCTGACGTGACAGACCAGAGCTGTGTATTTGTGCATTTGCATTGGATAAGACACTCGTATTTTCTCAGGCTACATGCCTCCCTACTCTGAGTACTGGCTTCAGAATGCTGCTTTTGTTGTTATAACCCCTGCTTCTGAAAAGTACTTCCCTAGACTTGAAACTGTTCATTTCTTCCAGTGCTGTATTTGGTTTATCAATCGTTTCAGATTTTAAAGGTGAAAATAAATTGGTCCCCACATTTAATGTTTGTCAGGGCCGCACATGATTTTTTACATTGTGTGCAGCACAACCACTATAATGCACTGTAATCAAAATGATCACAGTTATGTGTTTATTTTGAAATGGTAAAATGAGCCCACAGACTGAGCTGTTATATGTAGAGACACCATAGCAAGTGGAGCAGAGCAAGATGCAGGAGGAAACTTACAGTATGATGGCATTAGTGGGCAGTCATATAATGATCTGTTCTACAACAGGAAAGGAGAGGTGTAAGCTGGAAGTGCAGATGGAGTTTGGAATGATCAGACTATTTTTAAGAATAGTTTCTTTAGATGTACAGAAGTGGCCAAAAGTTTTGGCAGTGACACAAATGTTGTGTTTTGCAAGCTTTGTTGCTTCCACATTTTTTTTTTTTTATACATGTTTCTGTGGTATACTAAAGAACAATTATAAACATTCATAAGTTTCAAAAGCTTTTACTGGCAAATACATCAAATTTACAGTATTTTCTAAAGAGTCAATATTTATAGTGTTGACCCATCTTCATAACTTCTTCAATTCGCTCTGGCATGCTGGATATCAGCTTCTGGGCCAAATCCTAACTGATGGTGATCTATTCTTGCCTTTTTAGTGCTTGAAGTTGATCACAATTTGTGAGCTTCTGCTTGTCCACCCGCTTTTTGAGAACTGACCACAGGTCAGGGATTAAGATCTGAGGAGTTTCCTGGCTATGGGTCCAAACTTTCAACATTATGATCTCTGAGCCTTGTGACATGGTGCTCCATCATGCTGGAAATTACACAGATCATCACCAAACTGTTCTTGGATGGTGGGGAGAAGTTGATCTCGGAGGATGTTTTGATACCATTCTTTATTTATGGCAGTGTTCTTAGGCAGAATTGTGAGTGGGCCCACTCCCTTGGATAAGAAACATCCCCACGCATGGATTGTCTCAGGATGTTTCACCGTTGGCACGACACAGGACTCATGGTAGTGTTTACCTTTTCTTTCTCCATACAATCGATTTTCTAGATGTTCCAAACAGTTAGGAGGAGGATTAATCTGAAAAAATAACTGTACCAGTCTTCTGCTCTTCAATCCTTGTACTCCCTGCAGAATTTCAGTCTGTCCTTGATTTTTGTCTTGGAAAGAAGTGGCTTCCTTGCTGCCCTTCTTGACACAAGGCCATTGTCCAAAAGTCTTTGTTTCGCTGTACGTGCAGATGCACTCACACCCACCTACTGCCAATATTGACCAAGCTCTGCACTGGTAGTAACACAATTCTGTAGCTGACTCCTCAGGAACAGGCGGTCCTGTTGCTTGCTGGACACTTTTAGCTGATCATTTTGGGCCAAGGTCAAAATAAGTGAAAATGGGTTTTTCTGATAAAGTTAACTTTGTTTGCTAATAAAGCTCTTCACAATGAATTAATATCCATTTGATCACTCTGTGCAATAGTATTAAAATAATGTGAATTGCCACCACAAAAGCCGCAAATTTTACAAAACACAACATTTTTGTCACTACCAAAACTTTTGGCCACTACTGTATGCTTTTTTTATGTAAATAATGGCACAGGTAAAAAAAAAAAATAAGACAATTTTTTTAAGATATAAATCATTTATTTATGAAGAAATGCTGGCTCTACATTTGATTTTTCTTTATGAAATAAATATGTTTTATACACTTGTACTGTATCTAAATATTACAAATATTCTGGTACCCCTGCTTGTCAGTTTGGCTATGCAAGGGCTTTTAGGAGGCAGCTGTCCCTGCGTTGTGTTACCCCCAACTGTTTCTTTTAGAAAAAAGTAGAGTGAAAGTAAAACAACAGGAAAGGGGAGTTGTACCGTGCAAGTATAGAAGATCAATTTTCCCAGGCTACCAAATGATAGAGAATGTTATAAGTGCTGTTTTTGCTGAGTCTCACCTTATATAGCAGGAGAGGGCAGAAGTTATGGATGGCTGGCTCAGTGTGAGATTTGGGACAAGCTTTCTAGCTTTAAATTTGCTACTTAATTGCATTCAGTTTATATTTGAAAATTTAAATTCTCCGTCTTACATTTTAATCAGCCATACTTGTAATATTTTTACTTCTCTGCCAAGTGTACTGATTATGACTGAATTTTCTACTTGTACCATCCACCTATTCCTATTCCTTATCAGCTCATGGCTCATGTTTACTGTTCTAGATTTTATTTTATTCCTTATAATATAATATTAATTGAACATATTATATATTGTTGCTTTGTAAGACACCTGGTGATGGGGTCCTCTGTGATAGGCTCAAAATAAATTAGAAATTATTTTAATATCTCTTTATTGATATTTGAAATATTTTATTACTAACAAATTTTACACTGATTATTTTTATATATCCAAGCCATTTTATAAATCAGTAAAGAAAAAGTTTTTCTGTCTTCAATATCTAAAATTGCTTTGGGAAAGGAGAAAAAAAGGCAAGTATTTATGAAAGTGATATTTTGTGCAATAGATGGAAAGATCCCTTTAAGTTAACATTATTTTTTCTTTTTTGCAAAGTAAAAGAATGGAATATTATTCTAAATTTGACTGTCAGAGTGCAGGGACAAAAACCATCACATTTAAATAATCTTTGCTTGTTAGCTTTGCCCTAGTGCTACAGTGAAACTTGTACAGCATTAAAAATTAGAGTATATTTTTATTTTAAATAGATATTTTTAAGACAAAGCAGTAGAATATATTATTGATTAAATGTTTAGGACAGTCAGCATGGTTAGTGCTTCTGCCTGACACCTCAAGCAGATTCTCAACCCAATCATAACCTGTACAGAGTGTTTCCATGTTCTCCCTTTCTCATGTGTGTTTTTAATTGGGTACTTTAGACTTCTTCACACATTTGTAAGATATGCATGTTAAATTATTCGGGATCTTTTAAGTTGTCCCAGCCTGGATGTGTGCATGAGTGAACCCATCAATAGTTTGTCACCCTGTCTAGAGTACCTGATGTTCCTGAGAAATGTGCTGGCTCTCATTGATGCACAAATTAGACTAAACAGTTACAGGAGTTGAAGACATGGACCAGTGTTCCGTAATACTTTGAGTATAGGCAGCTAGTTGATGAGAGTCTTACTAAACTCAACTTTGCTATAAACAGGAAATGTCTGTTGCTATTAAGTCAAAGGTCAACATTAAAAATACAGAATGACCTACTGTCTGCATACAAGTATCCATTTCTTCTGAATTATCCTTAAAAATAGTCTATACCTTCTCACTGTTACACAGGCTTGTTGTAGGCAGTTCAAAGACGATAACAAAAAAAGTGCTAGAACATGGTGCCTTTATCTTTACAATGTACAGACCAAGTCAGAGCTTTATAATTTGTATTAGTTGATGTTTCAAGTTTAGGTACAATAGGCTATAATTCGAGGGCAAAATCTAAAACTACACTGTGTGTCAAATACGTTATTCTATTCAGCTGTCAAAAGCTTTTTCTTCATACATTATTGCTAACAGTTATAGGTGCTCTGACATGAACGAAGTTCACTTTGCATTAAATTGATAAGGAAGCATTAACAGGAAAAAAAGTCTCCTGCCCTTAATTAATTCAGCCTGGTACTTTCTCAAAACATTTAGTAACCACTTTTGTCTAAACCTTGGCATCAATGGTTAGAGGTGAAATAGGTCTGTTATGTCCACATTTTATTGAATATTTATTTATTTATTTTTATTTTTTTTAAAAAGTCTTTTACAATTATGAAATATTTGCTGATGGTTAAATTGTTGTCTTATATTTTTTAACCACTTGAACTTAACTAGTACAACTCTAATTCAAGGATTTGTTTAATTTGTAAAAGCAAACTTCTCAACAGGATGAAAATTCCATTTTCCATTATAGTTGGTAAGATAAGCATTTTTGAGGCTCATTGATCCGAAAGTTAAAAACGCATGGCAATAACACAGTATATGGAAACTATATAGGTGTAACTGGTTGATGTATAAACTTTGGAAAATGTGATTTCAAATGTGCAGTATTTTTCTCCTTTATCTCTTTGCCCCATTACTGCCCAGTGGATATGCACTTGTTCTTTTCTGTCTCTCCCCATGCACAACAGATACAAAGTAGGTTGTGACAGTTGGCTGTTTTCGGTTGTTTTTTAGCCTTTCAGCCTCATTGCAACTTGTGAAAAGTGGTTTCAATTTTACAGGAACTTGGAACAATTGTCTGAAGTTAAGTTTAATATACTAGGTAAGAGTCTACTGGTTTTGAGCATGGAAAAGATGCAACATAAATAAAATGTAGCATGCTTATTATTTTTATCACTATTTACGCAATGTGGAGTATGCCACTTTTTAGTTTATGCGTGTGTGCGTGCTCACGTCCCATTACGGCAGTCACCACGAAGTAAGTGACCCATTTAAGGGATGGCTACACAGACATTTTGAAGACAGATTCACTCACAGATTCAGTGAAGATTATCAAATCGTAGGCAGTCAGTTTATTTTCGCAAGACAAACCATTTGTAAATAGATTTAAATTTTAGTGAACAAAAATACATTTGAACAGAATGCAACAACTTAAAACTTACAATTTTTAAAAAGATTTTATACTTTACAATAATAACAATAACATTAGCTCTACTCATGAAAAATTTAGGCCCACCATGTTCTGAAATCTTGTCACTGCTTTGCGCATGTGTTTAATCAGTTTCCTGTAATATTTATATCTTTTATTTTCCTTGATGTATCTGATTGGACGGACCCTAATAATTCACATAACAACTACCTTGACATTTTAATGTAAAGTCATGAACTTAAATGATTATGTAAAATGATCACCATCAGATAAAATAATCAAGATCAAGTGATTACGTAATAATAGCAACAGGCCCTTCTTGCCTCATTGTTTGTTGCAGTATCTTGTTACTCAAGGATTTCTAAATCATTTGTAATGTTAATGATGGTAATTTTGATGCGACTTTGAAGCTTTTTTTTTTGTTTGTTTGTTATTAAATTTGACCTGCTGTCTATCTGAGCTCATAATGCTTTTATCCTTTTATATATTTTATATCACCAGAGGTTTGAGATGGTGTTAGTGTTGGAATGTGAAATTGGTTACGGAAGCTATTTATTACTGGTTAATTTTCCATGCATTAAAATACGATTTGAAATGTCTCTGTTATTTATTTTACATGCAAAAATCATATGCACCTTTACTTCCTAGTAATGTTAGTGAAGTGGTTTAAGCAAGATTTCAGTATGTTTGGTAGATCAAAGTTTAAATAGTGTTGTGTTTTTCTATTTCAAACATGGAGATTGAAGCAGATTTCAAGCTGAAGTCTCTTGTATCTAATAGTTTAAATTGGTTACTCATACATGAGGTGCAGAATTTATTTTTTCATCTCATTTAAGCCATGAGAGATTCCTGTAAAAATGTGCAAGAGATATTTAGAGTGCAGTTAGTCTCAATAAAGAAGTCTATACGTGAAAAGAGGTTATTAAACAAAGATGCCATCTGTATGTATAAGTGGGCTAAACTGTAGTAGATTATGTTGGAAAAGCTAGCTTGTGTTTGTGAATTCCATAATAAGTCTTGAACCATTCAAAACATCAGTTGTTTTACAATTGCACAAGTGTTATTGATTGATCTTTGTTTTTTTTTTGTTCTCTGTTCTTAATGTCACAATACACATAAATAGACTGTGATTACAAAATAACATGTGAATATAGCAAATATTTGTAAAAGTATTAGCAAAAGATCAGTCTGTGCAGAATGGCTCAAATCCCATATCCAGTTATTTTTTGCTGTTTTATATAGTATGAGTATACAACTCCTTGTCTTCTGTAACTAAATAGCACATGTATCCGATTATAAATCAGGCTATTTTTCTTTACTTAGCCTTCAGAACATAAAAAGCAGTTTAAAATGGTGAAAGCCCCAATGGGGCTAATAACTATTATTTTCTGTGAAACTGGTCAGCACTTCAAATTGCAGCACAACAATAGAGTCATTATACCATTTCATTAAATTTGGCGGAGTCTGCTTCAGCTTCTCAAGTTAACACTTTAAAGTTGTTGTCTTGTGCACTCTCCTTTTAGAAGATGAATGGTTTTGCAATTCTAATATTTACTTATTTTCCTTTCAGCTTTAAAACTCTATTGAAGTAAAGCATTTCTAAGAGTGCACTTGGCAGTGCCTTAAAGTTGTACAGTGACAGCTAAAGAAAGTGTTGGAATAGTTTCATTTTTTTTAGCACTGCTATTATTTTTCTGTCCATTACTGGGTGACTTAACATTTGAAGCTACATTATTTATTATATTTATTGAGTAAACTGGATTTATGGGGAGATCTGTATGCACATAGATGTATAATTCTTTACTTGAATATCATTGGTGTACATTGTTTGTATACATCCTTTGCCGCTAAGCATTTAGATATACTTAAATGTACTTGAATATTTGTCTGCATTGAAAAGGGAAGATTAACATCACAAGCATCAGCTCTAGCAGCCAAACCCTGCAATTTAATAGCTTTTTAGACTTTTTTTTTTTTCTAAACAGCAATTAATCTCATTTTAGTACAATTTTCTCGATCCTGAAGTCATTCATTGAATTGCTGTTTTGTTCATATTTGGCTTCAGCTCCTCTGCATAGTCATTAAAGGCCCAATTAATGTCACCTTTAGCTGAAGAGTACTCATTTTTATTGAGAAAATGACAGTTGCCGCCATGAGTGGTGCAGTGTAATATGCATTAATTGCCCTGTAACACTGGTAATTACGAGTGTTTCAAGCCTCTCAGTAAACTGTCATGCCCAGACAAGACTGCGCTGAAATAGATTACTCATTAGGGAGACCTGCCCTGTTTTCCAGTGGGGTTCTCAGTGTTGGCACAAAAATAATTCTGGTGCTTGAACAAATAGTTGCCAAGAGCAATTTCCTATTACAACTTCAGTGTGACGGTTTTTTCAGCCATCACTTTCGACTAAGGTCAGCCAAAGCGAAGAGGGAGCCCCATAGATCTTAACTAAGATTTGCACAGTTTTATTTCCTGTTTGCTGCCTTATTTACATCATTTGCAATTCTTTTAGTGGAATCTCAGCCTCTTTAAAGTTTCTGGTCAGCTCTAATCAAGCTTTTTTTAAAGGGGGAAAGTATAGAATTTTGCTGAAGCCCTGATGCAGCTCGATTCTTATTGTAACACTTTTTGTTTATTACTGTGCTCTGTTAAGTTTAATTCTTAGCCATTTGGTCAGAGGTTACCATCTTTTGTTCTTACGCTTTTATAGACACCATCAGCAATTTGAGTGTCTAAAAGTTAGTGTGTGTGTGTGTGTATTGTATTTCTCATGAAGGTGAATTCTGTTAATCCCTTAATGACCTGATTTCCGTTTGTAAATCAAAAAAATAAAATGCCATGTGAGCTCATCTTTACCCCAGTCACAATGCACCTGCTACCTTTCTCTTTCCTGTCATTTTTTTTTTTATTTTTTTCTATTTCTGTACATTGGTATACTTGTCTGCAGCCATTTATTTTTAAAAGTGCTCACACAACACAGTTTTCTTTAATGTTCTTCTTTCAATTGGGAAAGGGCCCAGAAAAAAAAACCCTTTGTTATATCTCCATTATAACACCTGCTCGAGGCAATCTGCTCTTTCTCTCTCTAAATGAATTTTGTCACAGCCTTTCAGATTCTCACCAAGTGACGAACTAATGAAAGGAGATAGTACAATTTGTGCTGACCAGGTAGAGGCTGCCAGCACACAGCTGAGCTTAGCGTGGAAACCGACCAGTGCATTATAGAGCTGATTTACTCATTACTCTTGTCATTAATACAAAAAGACCTTGGTGTGTTTATCTGTTTGCATTGGCGCGCACTTATCGAATTGTTTATGACAAGAATAATTGGGATAATTGTAGACATTAAAATTACCTGTCATCTATACGTAACCACACTTCTTTTCTGTCTGACAACTAGTGACAACTGAGAGACCCCGTAGCATTACTCATGATGGCTTCTCGAGTGGTAATAAGGACAATAGGGGACTTGGCTAATTTGACATGGACAGTCTTCACAACAAGGAACTGGCTAAATGACTGTCAGTAGGGGGAAAGGAGCTGGAAAACTAATGGAGTCCCCCATGGCGTTCTGACAGAAAGATGAGGCAATTTGAACAGAAAGTGAAAGGGCTTTGGTTTGTCAAGTATTTAGGGCTATCAGAGAACAGCTAGAGGCTGGAATTTGACAATACATATGTGAACTATGGTGAGCAGTTTCATACAGGTCAGTTTATGTAGTAATGGGTGCCTTGCTTTCAAAGGTTTTTACCACACCTTACCTCTGCTGATTGGGTGTATTGCCTTTTTAATGTTTCACACAGCAAGAGTAATGATTAAGGTTATGTTGGAGCAAGTGTGTTGGGAAACAAAATACTACTGTAATTCAAACAAACACTGCTCATCATCGTAGGAAGACTGGCAAAAAACTCTGTTTGACTGACAGCTGTCTTTTTTGTTTTTTTCTTTTGTTTTTTTTTTGCTGCACAATTTATTTTTCTCAAAGACAAGCTTAATAATTTTAAGTATGTCATTGCTTTTTAGACAAAAGAAATATACAGGTGCATGCGCATAAAATGATATCTCTTTTCAATGGTACATGAATGTGCATAATATAGTGGCACTTAAGACAAAGAAATAAATCCCAGTCTTTACATTCATTACGGGACAGGTTATGCCAAAGGGTTTGCATGGAGTGATTACTTTATGCAATTTCAGTGCCACCAGTTGTTAAGGAATCCATTTTGTTGAACTCTGGCCAGATTTTCACTTAATGTTTGCATGTCATTTTTAATTTTTTCAATTAAAATAACTAGATTCTTTTATTAAAGACATTTTTTTAGGAGTGGAATACCTGCACAGATTATAGCAGACTGAAAATATTGTGGCCATGCTGTGAAACTGTTATAATCAAGATCACAATTCCACATTTGGTGGCGTGCATCCGTTCATTTTCTAAAACGAATTAGTCTTACTCAAGGAGGGTGGCAAAGCGGCATTCCAGCACCATTAACCACAAGGTTGGAACCGAACCTGGATGGGATAGTAGCTGATTGTGGCTCACACTCCTTTAAGGCCAATGTAGAGTCCACTACAGCGCATCTTCAACCTGAGCCTGGAACAGAGCAGAGTCCCGAGGCTTTGCAAAACATCTTGTATCATCCCAGTCCCAAAGGTATCATATCCTAGTGAGCTGAATGACTTCCAGCCTGTCGCTCTGACGTCGCATGTGATGAAGACCATGGAGCGGCTGCTGCTTCACCACCTGAGGCCACAGGTCCGTCACGCCCCCGACCCACTGCAGTTCACATACCAGGAGAAGGTGGGAGTGGAGGATGCCATCATCTACATGCTACACCAATCCCTCTCCCACTTGGATAGAGGCAGTGGTGCTGTGAGAATTATGTTTCTGGACTTCTCTAGCGCCTTCAACACCATCCAACCTTGGCTCCTTAGGGACAAGCTGACAGAGATGGGATTAGATTCATACCTGGTAGCATGGATCATGGACTACCTTGCAGACAGACCTCAGTATGTGTGTCTTGGGAACTGCAGGTCTGACATTGTGGTCAGCAACACAGGCGCGCCGCAGGGGACTGTACTTTCTCCGGTCCTGTTCAGCCTATATACATCAGACTTCCAATTCAACTCGGAGTCCTGCCACGTGCAAAAGTTCACTGACAACACTGCTATCGTGGGCTGCATCAGGAGTGGGCAGGAGGAGGAGGAGTATAGGGACCTAATCAAAGACTTTGTTAAATGGTGCGACTCAAACCACCTACACCTGAACACCAGCAAAACCAAGGAGCTGGTGGTGGATTTTAGGAGGACCAGGCCCCTCATGGACCCCGTGATCATCAGAGGTGACTGTGTGCAGAGGGTGCAGACCTATAAATACCTGGGAGTGCAGCTGGATGATAAATTAGACTGGACTGCCAATACTGATGCTCTGTGTAAGAAAGGACAGAGCCGACTATACTTCCTTAGAAGACTGGCATCCTTCAATATCTGCAATAAGATACTGCAGATGTTCTATCAGACGGTTGTGGCGAGCGCCCTCTTCTACGCGGTGGTGTGCTGGGGAGGCAGCATAAAGAAGAGGGATGCCCCACGCCTTGACAAACTGGTGAGGAAGGCAGGCTCTATTGTAGGCATGGGACTGGACAGTTTGACATCTGTGGCACAGCGACGGGCGCTCAGCAGGCTTCTGTCAATAATGGCGAATCCACTGCATCCACTGAACAGTATCCTCTCCAGACAGAGGAGCAGCTTCAGCGACAGACTGCTGTCACCGTCCTGCTCCACTGACAGACTGAGGAGATCGTTCCTCCCCTACACTATGCGACTCTTCAATTCCACTGGGGGGGGGGGGGGGGTAAACGTTAACATTATACAAAGTTATTGTCTGTCTGTATACCTGCATTGTTATCACTCTTTAATTTAATATTGTTCTTTATCAGTATGCTGCTGCTGGAGTATGGGAATTTCCCCTTAGGATTAATAAAGTATCTATCGATCGATCGATCGTTCGTTGCCAGTTAGGTGAATGTGCATATCTTTGGTATTCAAGGTGCATTCAACGCAATCTATGCCATGTGTTTCTCAAATCCAGTTATGAGGGAAGTTCTGCGGCCTGATGGGTTTACCATCATGAGTTCAGAGAAAAGCCAAGCAAAATAACACCTTTTATTGGCTAACTAAAAAGATTACAATATGCAGGCTTTCGAGGCAACATCATGAGTTCCAATCACATATCCAGCCGTCATCTATCCAGAGTATACACGTTTACCTTGTGTTTGTAGGTTTTCTTCAGGGTAGTCCAGTTTTTCTTAAACCAGTGAAGCAGGAGTAAGATTAACTGTCAGTTTCAAACTGGCCTCCATGACAGATTGGTTCAGGGTTGTTTCCTGCTTTGTGCACAGAGTTTGTTGGGATAGGCTCAAGCCCCACATGACCCTCAAATGAATTAATCAGGTTTAAGAATTTTGTTTTTGCTTTACCTTTTAAGGGGCAAAACAGCTAAATGTTTTGAAGCCTAAGTGTAAATAAATGTATTTTCCCTTTACTAATAAGCCATAAAACTATTTTGTGATTTCTATAGGAGATGTTTTTAGTGTCTATGATCTAGCTTTTGTGTATCATATTAGTACTAAAAAGT
The DNA here is from genome assembly GCF_900747795.2 of Erpetoichthys calabaricus. Taxonomy (NCBI): domain Eukaryota; kingdom Metazoa; phylum Chordata; class Cladistia; order Polypteriformes; family Polypteridae; genus Erpetoichthys; species Erpetoichthys calabaricus. The sequence goes on along the minus strand of NC_041409.2, from coordinate 20,830,955 downwards.
ATCAGTTAGATTCAGCAATTGTTGTGGACAATTTCTGTGTGTGAAGTAACTGTCAAATGTCAGCTCAGACCCAACAGACTCCTGTTCCCTGGAGCATTTGCCTTTAAAATAACTGATTAATCATTTGTTTTTTTAGCAAATTTTTTAAAACTACAATCAAATTTAGTCTTCCTGATAGCATTTAAAAATCCTTCAGTGTGACAGCTTATGATATCTGTCCACAGTTGTTTAAATATCCTGAGGCATTGTAGCACAATGGATTCCATCACTGCCTCATCTCTGCAGAGTTCAGATGTTCCTGATTTATGCAGAGCATTCCTTTTTTTCACTCATTGACGCAGCAACCCTGACCCAGACAAGAGCTCAACTGTGTGAAGCCTTTCTAGTCACCTGCTTCTGCTAATCCTACCACATTTTAATGTAATGTAAACTCCTCTTTACCGCTGTTAGATTAGCGCTGCATTTATCAGTTGACTTCTGACTTTCACCTGTTTAAGTCTTTAATGCTGATAGTATTACAAGCTCCAGGGTGTTTTTGAGACTAAGATCTAAATTTATGAATTATACACTGGGACAAATCATCAAATAATATTGCCAGCTATGAGTGTGTGTGAGCAAACAAATGCATCTGTAGAGGTGAAATTGAATATTTGCTGTTTTCTTTTTTCCAAGTGTGGGTTGTTTTTCAGTCTTTCAATTGTGTGATTAACCACTTCAAAGCAACTGGTTAACCGCATTTTAGAAGGCAAAACTCCAAAGAAAAGACCACTCATGATTGATAAATTGATTCTGGCAGGTGAAAGCAGTGCAGTGATATCATATTCATTGATAAAGCTATGATTGTAGGGAACATATCCATATGTCCTTCATTTTTAGAAATATCACAGAAGCAGAACAAGTCATGATTTGCAAAGTAAGTTGTGTTTAAAGTTCCCTTCGCTTTCTCCTAACTGATGCTATCAGCTGAACCTCTGTTATCCAGCTAGTTGACTTGATCAAGAAAGCAGCAGTAATAGTTTGGTATAGTTTGGCACAGGAATGTGTCGTTTGTCTGCAAAGTCAATAAATGTACATACAGTTTTAAGCTTAATATGTATGAACAGAGCATAGACAATGTATAGCTGATATTTTGTACATATAAATACACATACCAAAATTATGGTTGATGTGTTTTTTTTTTCCCTTTCATTGTTCTCCATTTGTGTTAAGTATGGTACTTTGTTGTTGGGTATTTTTACTTTACCATAATCCTAGTCAAAGCAAAAACTTTCATTACCAAGAAATTTCATGACTGTTATTAAACTGGCAGTCCAAAGACATGCAGGTTAGGTGCATTGGCGATCCTAAATTGTCCCTAATGTGTGCTTGGATATGGCGGGTTGGATGATGGATGGATGGATAGTCCAAATGAGAGCTGGATGTTAATTAAAAATTTTACAACAATCACGTTTTACTCCATCCATCCATCCATCCATTCTGTTCCGCTTATCCGAGGTCGGGTCGTGGGGGCAGCATCTTGAGCAGAGATACCTAGAATTCCCTCTCCCCGGCCACTTCTTCTAGCTCTTCCAGGGGAATCCCAAGGTGTTCCCAGGCCAGCCGAGAGACATAGTCCCTCCAGCGTGTCCTGGGTCTTCCCCGGGGCCTCCTCCCGGTTAGACGTGCCCGGGACACCTCACCAGGGAGGCGTCCAGGAGGCATCCTGATCAGATGCCTGACCACCTCATCTGACTCCTCTCAATGCGGAGGAGCAGCGGCTCTACTCTGAGCCCCTCCCGGATGACTGAGCTTCTCACCCTATCTTTAAGGGAAAGCCCAGACACGCTATGGAGGAAACTCATTTCAGCCACTTGTATTCGCGATCTCGTTCTTTCGGTCACTACCCATAGCTCATGACCATAGGTGAGGGTAGGAACATAGATCAACTGGTAAATTGAGAGCTTCCCCTTGCAGCTCAGCTCTTTTTTCACCACGACAGACCGATGCAGAGCCCGCATCACTGCGGATGCCACACCGATCCGCCTGTCGATCTCACGCTCCATTCTTCCCTCACTCGTGAACAAGATCCCGAGATACTTGAACTCCTCCACTTGGGGCAGGATCTCGCTACCAACCCTGAGAGGGCACTCCACCCTTTTCCGGGCTGAGGACCAAGGTCTCGGATTTGGAGGTGCTGATTCCCATCCCAGCCGCTTCACACTCAGCTGCGAACCGATCCAGAGAGAGCTGAAGATCACGGCCTGATGAAGCAAACAGGACAACATCATCTGCAAAAAGCAGTGACCCAATCCTGAGTCCACCAAACCGGACCCTCTCAACGCCCTGGCTGCGCCTAGTAATTCTGTCCATAAAAGTTATGAACAGAATCGGTGACAAAGGACAGCCCTGGCGGAGTCCAACTCTCACTGGAAACGGGTTCGACTTACTGCCGGCAATGCGGACCAAGCTCTGGCACCGATCGTACAGGGACCGAACAGCCCTTATCAGGGGGTCTGGTACCCCATACTCTCAGAGTACCCCCCACAGGATTCCCCAAGGGACACGGTCAAATGCCTTTTCCAAGTCCACAAAACACATGTAGACTGGTTGGGCGAACTCCCATGCACCCTCCAGGACTCTGCTAAGGGTGTAGAGCTGGTCGACTGTTCCACGACCAGGATGAAAACCACACTGTTCCTCCTGAATCCGAGGTTCGACTATCCGATGGACCCTCCTCTCCAGAACACCCGAATAGACTTTTCCAGTACTGTATGTGTACTGTATGTTTACTGTATGTGGTATTTTGCAGATTGCACATATGTACTCTTCTTGTACAATTAATAGGAATATTTTTAGCAGAAAAATTTTACGTTGTGTTTTTTTTTTTTTTTTCTTTTTACTAATGTAAAATCAAAACAAGTAAGAAGAAATATTTGTTTCAGGTGTATAGTTTAAGCACTTACAGCATGAGAACCAAAGCTCTTGACTGTCTTTAATATTTAGGTACAAATACATGGCACTTGTTATTTTTATACTATTTATTTTTTACTTTAGTTGATTTAAGCTTTTTGAACTATGCCATTTATACTTGTTACTTTATGCCCTGCATGTTTTGAAAAATGGTGTTGAAAGAAAGTTGACCACTGATCCACCTTTGCTGCTGTAGACATTGTAATTTCAAATTGCAGTCTGTTTTATTATGTTAGTCTCAGATGTGATGGCTGCCAATACTTGATGCAGAGGGTATGCACTGTGATGAGGGCAGCCCTCCTTCTAGCAAATTAGCCTTTGTGGGAGCATATCACTGACCGCTTATACCACATATTTTACATACCAGTAATTTCCTGTCAGTGCCTTTTCCCACTTCTTACTGGCAGCAACCCAAATATAGCACTACAGACTTTTTGTTTTGTTCTGAATTTTTAGACATTTTTATCTTTCAAAGCTCATTCCCAAGCCGTAACCACTAAGCCACTGAGCTGTACAAAATTAATCTCTCTCTCAATGGTGTATTTTCCACAGAATATCGGATAAGAGATTTTGAATTCTTGTTTTTGTAATGTTTGTTGAAAGTCTGTATTTCCAAAACTGCATAATTTACTAAAGCAGTACTTGCTGTTCATCCATAATAAAAATCAGACACATGTGGATGCGGTGCAAGGTTTTATGCTGTACAATAATGATAATAAATTAATTTTTTATATTTTCTGCAGCATTACTTGTTTGAAAGGCACCTATTGCACAGCTTTCTAGTTCTTTGTTTTCCTTTTTATGAAGAGAAGGATCTAGTAATTATTATTTATTTGGTAGCCAAAAATTAGAAAATATTGCAGTAAAAGGTAAAACACAGCTAAAAGAGAATGTCTTATGTAGTGTTGTTGTATTGGAGTGAAGAATGTCAAAGAAACCGCTTTACGTTTGCTACAGGCTTTCAGGGGTGTGGGTTTAAGCTGTAGCCTACCACTGCTTTCTAGTCATTAGGCTACAATTCCTAGCAGTTGGGCCATCTTTAATCCTTCCACATATCCCCTTTTATTACTGGCATTATTATTGCTAGGTTTAATTTTGATATTGTTGTTATTAGTATTAGGCTCCTACTCCATATGCCACTGAATTGGATGTAGCAGATTTGAGAATGCACTGTTATTATTAACTTTTTAGGACCTGTTCTTCAAGTAATCCTTCTGTTCATTGTTTAAGTGTTTATTTTTATAAACAATGTAGCTGGTGAAGACATCCCAATTATGCGTAGCAGTGCACTGCTATATAGCATTCTGATGTCAAATCTCCAATTGAAGTCTTCCTTGATCCTATACCCATTTGCTTTGCTGTGCCATATCTATTATAAAGAATGTTTAATGACAATAATTGTGCCCATTATACCCTGCAAAGGTGAGATATTCAATAATAGCTTTTTAAGGCCGCAGGACATACTTTTTTTATTTCTAGTTTTCAATGTATTGTCTTTGGAGCATATTATTGTACTTGCTGTGCTTCTTTGTTTTAGATTGTATTGTGTTTTATTGCTTTTATTCTTTAAATAAACAAAAAATAAAGGCTCTCAGATGATATGGTGTTGCCACACACTTGTATGCTTCTCCTTTGGGAGAGATCAGAATGATTTATCTGCTATGTCCAGATCTCTGCCATAAACAGAGTCACAGCGTCTGTGCCCTTGACCAAATATTCAGTGTTAGCAATAAGAATTGTTGTAAATAGCAGCCCTTCATGTTAATGAATAGTATTGTGTGCTATTTATATGTTTCTAATAGTCTCTTATTCATGCTTGTATAGTGGATATCAAGGGTCTACACAAACTTAGTAAAATGTCAGCATTTGTTGATGAAATGTTTGAAATTGAGGCAAAATGGGCCATTTTTTTCAGTCTATATAAGATCTTATAACCAATAATAATTAAGTAAAAATATTTTTTAGCGAAATATATATGAAATAAAAATCTTCAGTGCTGTGGCTGCAGAAATATACATGCTGTTTCTAACAGGGATTATAGCTGTTTATACAGTATTTAACAAGTCACATTATAAATCAAATAGAAGGACAATTTGTTTTAACCTCAAGAGCAACAGAGAGGATTACGATTGGCCCTAAATAAAATGAGCAGTCCTAAAGGATTCCCCGAGGTGTTGTTGGTCAAAAAAAATAGAAATAACCATAAGGATCTAGCAGAAGTTCTGTGCACTATTAATGTTTAAAGGTACAGATCAGGAATGGGATTAATAAGAATTTCAAAATTATTACATATCCTACTTTGAATATTCTTTGATTGTGAAGGCTTGCTTCTGTTCCTATTCATATATATATATATATGTATATATGTGTGTATATATATATATATATATATATATATATATATATATATATAATGTGGATATATATATATATATATATATATATATATATATATATATATATGTGGATATATATATATGTGTATGTGTATAATATTTATGCAAGATTTTGTGAATTAGGAACAAGTGGGAGGGCACTGTGAGCTAAAGAGATAGATAGATAGATAGATACTTTATTAATCCCAATGGGAAATTCACATTCTTCAGCAGCAGCATACTGATACAATAAATAATATTAAATTAAAGAATGATAATAATACAGGTGAAAAAAACAGACAATAACTATGTATAATGTTAAATATTAACGTTTACCCCCCCTGGTGGAATTAAAGAGTCGCATAGTTTGGGGGAGGAACGATCTCCTCAATCTGTCTGTGGAGCAGGACAGTGACAGCAGTCTGTCGCTGAAGCTGCTCTTCTGTCTGGAGATGACATTATTTAATGGATGCAGTGGATTCTCCATAATTGATAGGAGCCTGCTGAGCGCCCTTCGCTCTGCCACAGATGTTAAACTGTCCAGCTCCATGCCAACAATAGAGCCTGCCTTCCTCACCAGTTTGTCCAGGCGTGAGGCGTCTTTCCTCTTAATGCTGCCTCCCCAGCACACCACTGCGTAGAAGAGGGCGCTCGCCACAACTGTTTGATAGAACATCTGCAGCATCTTATTGCAGATGTTGAAGGAAGCCAGCCTTCTAAGGAAGTATAACCGGCTTTGTCCTTTCTTGCACAGCGCATCAGTATTGGCAGTCCAGTCTAATTTATCATCCAGCTGCACTCCCAGATATTTATAGGTCTGCACCATCTGCACACAGTCACCTTTGATGATCACTGGGTCTATGAGGGGTCTGGGCCTCCTAAAATCCACCACCAGCTCCTTGGTTTTGCTGGTGTTCAGGTGTAGGTGGTTTGAGTCGGACCATTTAACAAAGTCATTGATTAGGTCCCTATACTCCTCCTCCAGCCCATTCCTGATACAGCCCACGATAGCAGTGTCATCAGCGAACTTTTGCACATGGCAGGACTCCGAGTTGTATTGGAAGTCCGATGTATATAGGCTGAACAGGACCGGAGAAAGTACAGTCCCTTGTGGCGCTCCTGTGTTGCTGACCACAATGTCAGACGTGCAGTTCCCAAGACGCACATACTGAGGTCTGTCTTTAAGATAGTCCACGATCCATGCCACTAGGTATGAATCTAATCCCATCTCTGTCAGCTTGTCCCTAAGGAGCAGAGGTTGGATTGTGTTGAAGGCGCTAGAGAAGTCTAGAAACATAATTCTTACAGCACCACTGCCTCTGTCCAAGTGAGAGAGGGATCGGTGTAGCATATAGATGATGGCATCTTCCGCTCCCACCTTCTCCTGATATGCAAACTGCAGAGGGTCAAGGGCGTGTTGAACCTGTGGCCTAAGGTGGTGAAGCAGCAGCCTCTCCATGGTCTTCATCACATGTGATGTCAGAGCAACAGGCCGAAAGTCATTCAGCTCACTAGGACGTGATACCTTTGGGACTGGGGTGATACAAGATGTTTTCCAAAGCCTCGGGACTCTCCCCTGTTCCAGGCTCAGGTTGAAGATGCGCTGTAGAGGACCCCCCAGCTCCGATGCACAGACCTTCAGCAGTCGTGGCGATACTCCATCTGGACCCGCTGCTTTGCTGGCACGAAGTCTCCTCAGCTCTCTGCTCACTTGCGCTGTTGTTATTATGGGTGGGGATGTTTTTCCTATGCTGGTATCAGCAGAAGGATGTGTGGAGGGTGCAGTACTCCGAGGTGAGAGTGAGAGTGGGTTAGGGTGGTCAAACCTGTTAAAAAAGTTGTTCATTTGGTTTGCTCTCTTCACGTCTCTCTCAATGGTGGTACCCCGCTTCGAGCTGCAGCCAGTGATGATCTTCATCCCATCCCACACTTCCTTCATGCTGTTATTCTGCAACTTCTGCTCCAGCCTTCTCCTGTACTGCTCCTTCGCTGCCCTGAGTTGGACTCGGAGTTCCTTCTGCACGCGCTTGAGCTCATGCTGATCACCGTCTTTAAATGCCCTTTTCTTCTGATTCAAAAGGCCCTTGATGTCACTTGTAATCCATGGCTTGTTGTTAGCATAGCAGCGTACTGTTCTTACTGGAACTACAATGTCCATACAGAAGTTGATGTAGTCAGTAGCGCAGTCAACAACTTCCTCAATGTTCTCATTATGAGATCCCTGCAGGATATCCCAATCTGTAGTTCCAAAAAGTTCTCTCAGAGTATTCTCAGCAAGAAGGACTTCGTGTGAGATTGTTGGTTCAATGTATCATTTGAACTATGTCTTAACTATTTTAATTTGTTTGCCTTTTAAAAAAAAACTTGTTTTTGGCTTTTAAAATCCTAGATTTTTCTGAATTATTGATAATTTATTTTCATAATGTTTCATTTATTCAGAAATATATTAACACTTGGAGTATATTTCAGTAAGTATCTTATACAGTATGTAAAGGTAAATTTGTGTTGGTCCAGTACAAAGATCCACTCCAATTAAGCTATCTATGCAAAAATATATGCACAAACTTCACATTTTTACAAGGAAGACTATAGACCAGGATTGTCCATCTCTGATGCCCGTCAGCCTCAGTGGCTACAGATTTTCATTCTAACCATTTTTGTAATTAGTGATTAGGTTTTGCTGTTAATTAACTTCATTGAATAGGTTTTCTGTTTAAGACTCAGGCCCTTTAAATATTTATTTTTTCTCAGTTATCAGTCAAACACAAATGAGATAAAAAGTCAGCCACCTGTGTCCTTCATACAATATCTGAAAATAAAGAAAGGTCAAAGATCTCAGTAATGTTGATTTGCTCAGGTCACCAGAATATTTTGTTGGTGCTATTAGGGGAAAAAAAAAAACAAAACAAAACAGAGATGCAACAGTTTTGGAAATGTCTGCCGTGGCAGAACGAGAGCACCAACAAGCCATGCAATTAAATAAGTGGTTTAATTAACGGCAAGAATTGACTTTTAGCTAAGAACCTGGTTCAAGTGGAATTGGTTGGAATTTAGAGCCCTGACTTAATTGGTCAAGCGTTGGTCCAGTCGACATCTAAAGTAGCAATTCTGAGGACTAAGTCCAAAAAAAAAAAAAACAAGTTAATCAAGATAAAGGGAAAACTAGTCCAATTACCAGTAAAAATTTGGTCACTGGTTAAGAAAGTGGCAGGATGGAAAACCTGCAGCCACTGTAGCCCACCAGGATCAGAGCTGAACACCCCTGCCATTGACTATTTCATTCCAAAATGTTTCCCCTTTATGAACTTTAATTGGTGCCGCCTTCTGTAATGTATTTGAGAAGTGCCCCTAAGAGGCATTTTTGGGAGCATTTCTTTATTGGTATATCATAAGGACTTTGGTTTTATTGAATATATCTGACCGATAACTAGTTATATGTGATATTTTTTTACTTCCTTTTAATAAGTGCTTAGTAATAATATGGAGTTGTGGTTTGTGTTTATATGATAAACTATTTATATTTTCTTCACCTTTAACATTCTAGTTTCATAGCTTCCCCCTTTCCACTGGATCTTACATTTCACTTAAGAACTTTGTTACCTTTGGCCTGTTCCACTGACATTTAACAGTAATGCTGTGTCGTCTGGATAAAAAAGTGTTAAAACAGTGCAGACTTTGCTGCTTGCTGCAATATGACTTGGTTCTATCTGATCAGACATCTGCCTTTCATACTTACCAGTTATATCTTGGTTTTGAAGTGTTGTTGAAAATCAATCCGTGATACTCTGCGGTCTGCAGATACTGAATATGCAAAATGTAAGTAGGAAGGAAAGGTGATGGTACTCCTACATGGATTAATTTTTACATAGTGAAGCTTTAGTAAGCAAAAAAAAAACTACTCTGTAATTGAATGTGTGTACGGAAATTATATGTCTTGTTCACTGCATCAGTGGCGTTTTATAGTCAGATCGCAATGAATGCAAAAACCATAAAAAGTGTTTTTCAGGATACTGGGTTCCTGTCTCAGTTTTATTTATGTCTTTCTGATTTGGTGTATTTACATTTGTTTAGATAGTCAATTTGAAGCATTATATATCGGTGAGCTACAAGGTTTACATTTGTTATTGTAAATATTCTTTCTACATCTCAAATGGTATGATACTTTGCTCTGTAGTTTCTTTTTTTGATGATGTTCAGCATGTTAAATCAAAAATGACATGTGGTACAGAAGCCATTTTTAAAAATGTCACACCCCTTTCAGAAATAAGTGTACTGTGGATCCAAAGCTTTGAGACATGAGACATTGGCTCATTTCATCTAAGGCAGAGCTTTTTGAAAGTGCCAGAAATTCTTTTTATATCTTCCATTATTGCTAAGTAATATAGCTGCTATTACCAGAATTGAGAGTTAAGCCTGGCAGATATCTTTTTGAAAAAGTTAAATCTGAGATGTTCATGCTCAAAGGATGTAAACCTTTATTCTTAATCGTAACAGAATTCTCAAAGATTTCCAAAGCCAAGATTCTTCCAAGTAATTGAAAACTTTGTAAGTTAAAGACAGTTACCAAAAGTGATTGTCATGCAGTTGATAAATTGGCAGTGCTATCTTGGGCATATGGTCTCCTCTTCACTGTTGCACAAATCCTGAGCAAGGTTTGAACAACTGGGTTCCTGCTTAATTATCTGTAGTTGGTAATAATAAATACACAAAACCATTCATATAAATACAAGCTGGAAAAGGATTTATATTCCAAAGCTAACCAGGACAATACAATTTTACAACTCCCCTTATTTTAGTTTTCTCTCTTTGACAAGTGGTGATAAAGTAAATCCAAAGCTGCCTTGCCAAGATTTAGTGGATTGTGTAGTCCAAAATTCTAAAACAGATTTCTCTGCATTAACTGCACTACATCGTAGAAGTCTCTAGACAGGATGTTTTTATTCTTTATTTGTCTGGAATCGGTACACTCGACCAGCACCTCAACTGGCAATGAGGGAGTGCCAGAAGATGTACACCTTCACTTCTGTGCCACTCACAGCATGACTACTGCTTGCTTGTCTTTAAGTCCTGCGCGTTGGACAATGTTCTCATAAAAAGGAGCGTCGGAAATCAAATTAAAACTGTACAGAAAACAACTACAAACTGGATCAATGCAAGAAATTTTGACCAGGGATGATCATGCAACTTAACAAAGCATGATTCATTAGAGTTCTTTTTGCACAATTACAAGATACATAAAGGAAGAAGGTACTCTTCTGATGTGTTACGGAGGCATTAACAGAATATTGTATGCACCAATTTGAAAAGTGTTCTACCTTATTATAAAAAAAAAATAGCACATTACAGTTTAGTTTTCTCTGTGTAAGACTGTTATTAAAATTTTGATCAGGTGTAATTAAGTCACAGCAGTGGTTTTCTCACGCAGTCGCCCTGAATAGCTTTCATCCCACTTACCAGAGATAAAGCCTTCTCTGAAATGTTTGCACAGCTCCAAGGCTTAGTAAACCCTCTTACAGGCAAAGCTCTTAGACTCCCTGGCCTGAAACATGGTATCTTTTCTGTACACACAATTTTGTGTATGCTTGTGGCAACATTCACAATGAGATACACCCCCACAGAAATCAAAATAGAGCAGTAATAGACAAGTGCCCATGCTTCTCTTTAACACTTAAGCACTATATAATGATGTGTAATATTTATGCTGAATAGATTGACTGATATAGCACTTACTGTATACACTCTGTAGTTATTATTATTGTTAATAATTCTATTATTGAAGAAGTTTACTTAAAAACTTGCCAGTACCAGCCGAGCATTTTCATTTTTAAGCATACTTTCCAAAAGCATATTCAATAGCCAAGGGTGGTACAGGCACCCAGGCTGACTCAGCAGCATAACTCCTTTCCTTCTGCTTCTGTCTGCCCTGTTGGGTGCCCCACAGTCTTGGAGGCTGTAGGTAGGGATGTCGCAAGAACCAATGTTTCGGTACTAATTCGTTGTCAAAATTTGAAAGTGTAACGGTACCAGCTGTTTTATAGTATCGGTAGTACCAAGAAAGTCGGTACTGCACTCACATGTGACTGCAAGTAGACAAATTACTCCGGAAGGCACAATAATACAGGAGAAAAACGTGAGTAATAACTACATATAAAAACAGATCACAGTGCTTATGCTACAGCAGCACATCAACATGTGTCAAAAAGAAAAATAGCAGAGGTCATGTCTGGAAGTGCTTTGGTGTTTGAACAAGAGACTTTCAGCATGCGAGTACATGACTCATTTAAAAACAAACAAAAAAACAAACACAGACTCACATTATTGCCACCTTTATCCTGTTGTTGCCCTTTTTCAGAAACAGAATTGTGTGTGCTTTGACAGTGAAATAACATTCCCGATCAGATGAGATGTAATCATTTAACTGGTAGTGCAACGCATTTGTAAGAAGAGTTGTAAAGATAACGAGATTAATCGTCTTTGTAAGTGTCTCTAAACAGTCCCAAAGTACAATTGGAGGTTTTGCATTTATTCTATGATTATAATGAGCACATACGTCCCATCTTCTAACCGGAGCATACATTTCAGGGTCGTAGAGGTATAGGACCTCTCATTCATCCACAGTTGTGCATGTGGGAGGACAGACAGTGCTAACAACAGTTGTGGCAAGTAGACAGCAAGACTCAAACAAAATGGCTATTTGGATTATCTGCAATGGTGATGACATGAGTTTCTACATTTTTTAATACCAAAGTAAAATTTAGTGTTTCAGTGCTTTGAAGGACAAGGCACATCTTATTAAAATGACATGTACTGTGTTAACAGAGACATGTAATCTCTACAACACACAGTTTAGCCTGAAAATCAAAACAGCCTTCTTCATTGATAAATGCAAATCTGCAAATGCTAAATTTGTGTCATTCATTTGGCTTTTTAAGGCAACCTAGTGTTAAACCCAGGCCACATATATGAATGGTACATTGCTGACTCACAGTTATAAATTTATTGAGTACAGGTAACAACAGCCTAAGTAATTTTTAAATTTCGATTTGTACACAGGCACATCGTTCATGTGATAAACCTTGAAAACAACTAAGCAAAGTCTTTTAAACTGGAGATCTGAAATAAAGGATTAATATAAAACTGACAAAAATTATTTCACAAAGGAAGCTTTAAGTTAGGACAAATGTAAAAAGGGAAAACAGATTTGGGAATTTAAAGCAGCATTACTTTCTGATATTTGAAATTTGAATTTGACTCATCTGTCAAGTATTACTCTTCAGTTAATATTGCAAATCTAAAAGGGTACAATAGAAAATGTTATAAATTTTACAGAGTGGTTCACTGACAAACCCAACATTAAAAGCATGTTTTTACAAAAACCTCTTTAAAGAGTTTGTTTAAATGAAGATATCTGGAATTATATTGGAATTCACTAATTCAACAGTATGTATATACTGTTTTTTATATATAATATATATATATATATATATATATATATATATATATATACAGTATGTATGTGTGTGTATATATATATATATATATATATATATATATATATATATATAGGGAGAGAGAGAGAGAGACACACACTACACAAACAAAATTAAGGATACACTTAAATCTTGATCTCGATGAACAAAGTATTCAAGTGGGAAATTTGCTGTGAAATGTAACAGCGATCAATGGAAACCAAAATCACCAACCCATTGGGGGCTGGATTCAACATCACACCGAAAATCAAAGTCAAAAACTGAAATCACAGGCTAATCCAACCTGAGTGAATTTTGTCACGGCAACTCATGATGTAACTCAGTAGTGTGCATGGCCCCCACATGTCTGCATGCACTCCTGACAACTTCTGTGCATGCTCCTGATGAGAAGGTGAATGCTGTCTTTGGGGATCTTCTCTCAGACCTGGAACAGGGCATCAGTGAGCCCCTAGACAGTCTGCGGTACTACTTGGCGGCGTCAGATGCAGCAATACATAATGTCCCAGATGTTCTCATTTGGATTTGGGTCTGGGGAACATGCAGGCCAGTCAATGGCATCAATGCCTTCATCAGCCAGGAACTGTCTACACACTTTGGCCACATGAGGCTGGGCATTATCCTGAACCAGGAGGAACATAGGGCCCAGTGCCCAATGTAACGTCTAACAATTGCTCTGAGGAATTCATTCTGGTAGCTAACAGCAGTCAAGGGTATCATGGCCTAGCACATGGAGGTCAGTGTGACCCTCCAAGAATATGTCTCCTGAGCCCATCACTCAACCCACTGCCAAACTGGTCATGCTGGACAATGTTGTAGGCTACATACAGTAACTTTCACCACAGTGTCTCCAGACACTTTCATCTGTGAAGAGAATGGGGTGCCAGTGGTGGAACTGCCAACTGTGTATACTCTGGTGAATGCCAGTTGAGGTACTAACTGTTCATATTAATATCCCTGAAGCTTAATTCACTTGGTGTTAGACTGTGATGGTTAAGTGCTCCCTTAATTTTTTTGGGCAGTGTGTGTGTGTATATGTGTATATCTGCTTCTCACAACTGAAAGAGGGCACTGTGGCGGATGTTTGCCGAATGGCAGACCAACAACAAGCGTTACCTGGTAGGTAACCACCCACACAATTCAGGTTGTCGAGACTCAGTCAACGAATGCAATGAATATACATATATATACTGTATGTGTGTATATATATATATATATATATATATATATATATATATATATATATATATATATCTATACACACACACACACACACACCATATATACTCAAGTATAAGTTGAGTGTTAAAACCCGAAAAATCGATCATAAAATCAGACCCTGACTTATACGCTCGTTGAAAAATACAACACTTACATTTTTTTTCCCCCCATCATCTTGCTTCCTCCATTCTCGTTTCAGTCTCTCAGACACATTGAATTTTGTTGCCACAGAGCAATTACCAATTTCTTTCACTGCTTCAACAACGTTTAATTTAAGACCAGCTTCATATTTTCTTCTGATCGAACGCTCCATCATACATAAGGGATTCTCTTACAATAAAGGTGTATGAGATACAAAAAACATAAATCAGCGCAAATGTTGCTTCAGAATAGTTCGGGTATTACCATGTGGTCATGTAGGCACAATACATAGAAAAATAAAGGCAGTGTACTCCGTGGTTACTCTCTCAGGTGGGGTTAGCATACCATAATCTCTTGGACCAATAGCATGTGTTTTCCACATTCAATTTATACGACCGACATTATAAATTACTAGAAATTATACGGTAAAATCAAGTCCGAACTTATCCGCGAGTATCCAGCCATCCATTTTCCAACCCGCTGAATCTGAACACAGGGTCACGGGGGTCTGCTGGCGCCAATCCCAGCCAACACAGGGCACAAGGCAGGAACCAATCCCGGGCAGGGTGCCAACCCACCGCAGTATCCGCGAGTATATATGGTAATAATATAGGTGCCTTTGCCTTCTGTATCTCTTATGCTCCTTAATGCTTTACGTTATGCAGCAATGCTAGACAACTTTGCTTCTCACCACTGCACTATACTCTGAAGTTTCAGCACTGTAATCATTATGACTAACAGCTGCATATTTGCATTTTCAGAATCTCAATAATAAAGTGTCTACCAAAAACTGGAGCAACTATCATTTCAATAGAATAACCTAAAGTTAGCGCTTGTTTTTTGTCCAGAGTCATGCTGTATGATATCTGTAAGCTTTCAAAGAAGTTAGCAGTTGCATGTTGCAATGCTGCATTATCCTTATTGAGGTGAAATTTTTTGGCCCCTGTACTTGGCTTACTGTTGAGCATTTTAAAACTTTTCTTGTTTGTACATTTTCTTGTAAGGAAAAGTACGTGCTTTGAAACAAATAGCTACAATACTGAAATTATAAGCCGTGCAAGCACGGCTATCTTTTCTGACATGATTTCTAAGAAAGCAGAAAATGCCTTTTCACGTTAATTTTCACACACCTTCACATATAATTCAAGTGTTGCATCAAGACCCTGCTCATGAATGTAATGAGAATGTAAAGCTGTTTTCTGTCCACTTTACATTTCAAAAGCTTTTTCTGATAAGTACCCAATGTCAATAGTAATAATCTGTAAATATTTATAAATGGACCATTATTGCTATTGATTTCAAAATGTATTTTTTTTTATTTTTTACCACCAGTTAAGTTACCAAGTAGAATTCTGAGCTATTACAATTACAGTATTCATGTCATGTTACATCTAGGCCTGTTTAGAAATTGAATGGTTGTGAACCATTTGTCCTGGTGTAGTGCTTAATAAAATACATTTATTAATTGATAATAAAGTTCAAGCCATATATGTATTAATGTTTCATTCTGCTATTTAGTTTATTTTTCTTTAATAGTCTTAAAACTTCTTTTTAGATTCCATCAATTTAGCCTGAAGCATATGTCTTTCCATGCACATGCAGATCACAGTCATTGTAGAAAGAGTTGCTTTGTGAAGGAGTTTCTAAAGGCTGATAGGGCTTGATTGCAGCTTAGAGCACTTCCTGCCCTAACGTGTCATCTGAGAATGTACATTTTCGCAAGAAAATACCAACGTTTGCTTCTTAATCCTCCTTGTAGATACATAAAATATTGCCTTGCCACAGCTGTAAAACAAAGACAGGTCCAGGTAGCACTGAGATAATAACTTTGAAACCATGTCATAGGTGAGTTTGCGTTCTGGATTTAAACTTACATGTTACGGCTATTTTTTTTTTTTTTTTTTATGTGGGGTTACCATAATATTTCACAAAAATGTATGCTATTTTGAATATTTCTATATTGATCATCTTTCCATATGGGCCAAACTCTAAATTTTAGACTTGAATGCAAATTGACTTTTATATATGTGACCACAGAAAAATTTACGTGGACTGCATAAATACTTGTATAAGAAACGCCACTTATTCAGCTACAACCTGGAAAAGTCACCCTATCTGCTATGCGATTTCTTTTACTGTTGATTTTCAGAATGTTCTTGAATGAATCTTTTGTCAGACTTAAACTATTAATGTAGTGTGCAAATTTAGTTCATACAGTGTGCTTCCATTGTCAGTGCAATACTTTTTGATTTTTATCTCTCGTTTGTCAATCTTCCCCACTCATTTTTTTTTTTCTTGATTTTCTCTGTCTATCCAGGAGATTTTTGTGATCTGAAAGGATAGCAATCCATTTTATAGCCCCTTGAACTTTCGTATAAGTAGCCACCTAACTAAGATATGAAAGCTCCACATGGTAACAAACTTCAGCATTGTGTACTAAGGCGCTATATAACGCCCAACTCGGCACAGACTACGCAGAGGCACATGTAAAACACACAGGCTTTTTATTTTTCTTCACCTGTGGGGCACATCTTCCCCGTGAACCCCACAGGCAATACACAGTCCCAAAAGCACTCAACAGTAAGCAAAACAACCCTTCTTCTGACACCACCACTCTTCCCAGGCAACCTCGTCCTCTTCCTCCCGATTCTGGCTTGCGGACCCCGCTTTGTTGCGCTGTGCTGCACATGGTGGTCTGTGACTGCGTCGGGAGTGCTCTGTCCGCGCAGCTGTGTCCAACACGTGCCTCGCTGCTTTTGCGATTTACTATGCCGGGTCGGTACACACAATTTGATGCAGGTTCCGGCCCAATTGGATGGACCGGGATCCTGCCGACTACACCAGATGTAATAAAGGTGCTGTATAGCGCCCGATCTGGCACAGACTGACACAGAGGCACGTGTAAAATCACACAGGCTTTTATTTTCTCTTCAGCCATGGGGCAGTCTTCCCCGTGTCCCACAGGCCCAAACCAGTCCTTCCCCTGGCACCACCACTCCTCCCAGGCAACCTCGTCCTTTTCCTCCCGATTCTGGCTCCTGAGTGGTGGATGCTGTCCCTTTTTATAGCCCACCCGGAAGTGCTCCAGGTGCTAGATAAACTGTGGCTAATTGCACTTCCGGGGCGGGGCTGTAGAGATGTCCATGCAGCACCCCCTGGCGGCCATCCCAGATCCCCACAGGGTTGTGAAGAAGTCCATCTCCCATGAAACCCTGCGGGAAACTGCGGCACCATCGTCAGCCAGGGAGGCTGCCACCAAGCGTCCCGGGGGAAGTAGTGAGGAGCCCATGGCTGCTCCCCCGGACCATATACAGCAGGGGCATCCCGGCCGGTCATGGGACCTGACCACCCATTACAATGGGCACAAACATACCTGTATGTGCAATCAGTTGACCAAAACATTAAACTTGTTAAAATGCTTTAATATTTTGTTATGCAATGGTGCCATTACAATATTAGTAGTGATAAAATATGAGTAAATGTCTCAGCAGATAAGTACATTAAAAACAACAGCGTCTGGCATTGATAAAAGCCGTTTTTTGCAGGCTAAATTCTGTCATTGTTCTCCTCCCCATGTCCAATAAACTGTGCCCAAGCTTATGGTTTGTCTTGGTACAGTGCATTCATCCCAAACAGCCCTTTATGCTTTGCTCTTTATAACAACAGTGAGTGCTTGACTGACTTTAACCCACCATATATTTTTTTTGGCTAGTAGCTAGTACAGCCAATTCACTGCAAGTGGAGAGATTACTTACAAGTACTGTGCAGGCAGCAAGTGACCATTATTTTCATATTTATGCTAATTATTTGGAAATATTAAGCAAAAAAGCTTTTTATTCTGAGAAACCACTTATTTGTTTCATTTTGTTACACACCAGAAATTATAATTTTTCATAGAGGTTAGTCAGAATTTTTAATTGTAAATGTATCACAAGAAACTAAAAATACAGTGAAGCATAGCATCAATTTCTTTAAATGAAAAAGTCATTTCTTAGTGAAATGTTTCTTGCTTCTTCCTTTTAAGTCAGCCTGTGCCATTTCCCTGAGTCCCATACAAATACTTACAGGGTCTTTGTAAGACCATAGCCATCTCTTAAAACTCATTACCTGTTCACTTGTTTGGCTCACCTCGTCTGTACTAGCCAGTATTGATAATCTAACAGCATTCACTTAATTAGTTAATCTGACAGCTGCTGCAACTGCACTGGTCATATAACAAGGATGCCTCTGTAGCTGCCCAGCATGCTCTGGGGGAGGCAAACTCAAATGGAATCTGATAACTCACCGGACTCTGAATTCAGTCTCTCTAACAAATTAAACGGAGCAGTGACATACAATAAACATCTGCATCACTCTCCATCTTACTTCAAAATATTTAGCTCCAGAGTAAAAACTGAGAAGGTATTTATTATTTAGAGAATTTACTCATTATGCAGACAGAGGTCATCTGGTCAATCAGTTTTTTTTTCTGTCCTTATGGCATCTGTGTTGAGGTTTAAAGAGAAGTACTAATCTATTATATCCTCAAACACCACTTCAGAGTTTGACAGAAAACATTCACACTCTGGTTTCAATCTGTTATCATTTGTTCACTATAAAATTATGGTTCTGCTCAAGTAGTGATGGCCTGAAACTTACTTTTTATTGAACCTCCAATATTTTAGAATGCTCACATGACTCTGTGCTGTAGTTCAAGTTATCTGTTATTTGATGACATTTCATATTTTATTTTTAAATATCACATGTGTTGCTGGTTAAAATCTGTTAGTTTACCATGCTTTCATCAGTGTGTCTTACATTCAGTCAATCTGTCTCAATCACTCTGATTTGTCATTGTTGTAGATGTATATTGCCTGCAGTTAAAGTGTGTGTTCATTTGGAAAAATGACTGGATATACTCTGAAGCCATCTTGCATACTCATGGCCATGTTAAAGGATGTGGCAGGTGTTGATTTGTCATGGGGAAACTGTTGCCAGATTCTTACGTCGATTATCGGTAACAGAAATTAGAGGTGAGGTGATTACTTAGTCAAGTAACTGGCTTGTGTAGTTAATGCTGTAGCTGCCTGTACCTTCGGATGTCTGTCTTGAGTTTTGTGTGTCACCTTATTAAAATTTTTAAACATTTTTGTGCTTATACGAGGGTTGTCTGGGTTCTGCGCGGAATTTTATCGTTTGTCGAGTGTCAGCCTGTCGAAACCTGTTCTGCTGTGTAGAGGGATTATTCAAGTGGTTGCATGTTGTTGTTCGGATGTTTTGCTCCCTCTCTTCCTTCAGAATGAACACGAGAAGCAAACGAACTGAGAGTGCGCAGCCGGCGCTAGTGGCGAAGCTCCCGACTCCATGCGTGTGTGACTTTCGAGTGATGATTTTTTACGACTTTTCTGATGGTTTAATCCGCTCGGTGGAACGCACAATGTTTGCCATCTTTTTCAACATCGATGGCATTGTCGCGTCAATTCCGCTGATGGAGAGGAAAACTGTGACCTCTAATGCGACAAAGCATTTCATTGAAGACAGTGGTGTCAACGTTTTTTGAACCCGCCACCCTACTCGCCTGATCTTGCACCATGTGACTTTTGGCTCTTCCCGAAGGTGACAGAACCCCTGCGAGGCCACAACTTCGAAACTCAAGAGGAACTGATTGCAGCTGTCAAAGAACAGCTGGACAACCTCCCAAAGACAGCCTTTCGCGTGTGTTTTGCGGTGTGGGTCAGAAGAGCCCAAAAGTGCATTGATGTTGGCGGTGAATACTTGGAAAAAGTTTAAAAAAGATCGAAGTACGTGAGAAAAATAGAAAAAGAAATCCTTGGCTACTTATTTCGAGTGATTCCGTGCGGAACCCAGACAACCCTCGTATTTTTATGCCTGCAAAAAGAGGGATGGCAGATTGTGGAGTGGGAGTGGGTTGCCTCCTTTGTGGTGGTTCTCTGCATACCATGTAAACACATTCCACTCTTCATGACTACAATACTTCTTCTAAATTGAGTGTTAGCACTGTAATGCCTGCAAGAAGTGACTATTTGAAAATATCAGCATAATCCATCTTAAATTTTACTGCTTCATGTTTGTTAACCCAAAAAAAACATATTTTCGCAAATGTATTATTGTAGTGAAAAAACTGAATGAAAGTTGTCTTATTTTTGCAAACATATGGCATGTACATCATACTGGGCTGATGAGTTTACGGCTAATGATCTTTCTTTAGTCCCAAATATGTGTACTCTCAAACTTATTAACCCCAGTTTTAGGGGGCTCATCTCTAATGTGAACTGCATTATCTAAACCTGCTTTAATAACTTAGATTTAAAAAAAAAAACTATTCAGTAATCAAAATATTCAAACAATATCCCACTGTCTCTTCAATGCACCAATTTATTACTTCTTAGTTGATAATTATTTTTTCTGCTCTTGCAATTATGACACAATTGTTATATCTGACCAGGCTTCATTTATCCTATCATGTCAAACACAACTAATTCAACTCACAACTGGTGTACAGTAATCCCTCGCTATATCGCGCTTCGCCTTTCGTGGCTTCACTCCATCGCGGATTTTATATGTAAGCATATTTAAATATATATCGCAGATTTTTTGCTGGTTCGTGGATTTCTGCGGACAATGGATCTTTTAATTTCTTGTACATGCTTCCTCAGTTGGTTTGCCCAGTTGATTTCATACAAGGGACGCTATTGGCAGATGGCTGAGAAGCTACCCAACTTACTTTTCTCCCTCTCTTGCGCTGAGTTTCTCTGATCCTGACGTAGGGGGATTGAGCAGGGGGGCTGTTCGCACACCTAGACGATACGGACACTCGTCTAAAAATGCTGAAAGATTATCTTCACGTTGCTACCTTCTGTGCAAGCTGCTTCCTAAAGCGACATGCTGCCCGGTGCTTCGCATACTTAAAAGCTCAAAGGGCACGTATTGATTTTTCACTGTTTGTTTTTATCTATCTCTCTCTCTCTCTCTCTCTCTCTCTCTCTCTCTGCTCCTGACGGAGGGGGTGTGAGCTGCCACCTTCAACAGCTTTGTACCGGCGGTGCTTCACATACTTAAAAGCCAAACAGCCGTATTGATTTGTTTGCTTTTGTCTCTCTCTCTCTCTCTCTGACATGCTCTGCTCCTGACTCGCACTCCTTTGAAGAGGAAGATATGTTTGCATTCTTTTAATTGTGAGACGGAACTGTCATCTCTGTCTTGTCATGGAGCACAGTTTAAACTTTTGAAAAAGAGAGAAATGTTTGTTTGCAGTGTTTGAATAACGTTCCTGTCTCTCTACAACCTCCTGTGTTTCTGCGCAAATCTGTGACCCAAGCATGACAATATAAAAATAACCATATAAACATATGGTTTCTACTTCGCGGATTTTCTTATTTCGCGGGTGGCTCTGGAACGCAACCCCCGCGATGGAGGAGGGATTACTGTAATCCATTATTATTAGCAGATTAAAGTATAATTGAACGACATAAAAACTAAATATTTTTGTTGAAATGAACTACTCTTCAAGAATATCTCCCAACACTCTCCATGAAACACTTAAAGTACGTACGAGAGGACATTTTATTTTCTTTAAACACGAAAATAAATTAAAAAGTTAATTGTTGGCAGAAATGGTTTCGAAAATCTTTAAATTCACCTACTGATAAGTTCTTAAAAAAAAAAAAAAAAAAGCTATAAAACATTTTCATGGCATAATGTTTGATTGTGTTCTGGGGACTTGGTCAACTGTTTTGAAAGTTGGAATGTTTTAAATCTCTATATGTTCACCAGACACACAGATCTCACCTTTTCCCATCCATTGATCCCCCCAAAACCAATTTATCCATAGTACGGTCACAGGAAATCTGAAGCCTATCCCAGCAAGCATTGAGCACAAGGCAGGAACAACCGCTGGACTGGATTACCAGCTCCTCTCTTGTGTGCACACACTTATCAAGGGCCAATTTAGCATTTCAGCATTACATCTAACCTGAATTTCTTTGGACTGTGGTAATAAACCTTGAACCCCCAGTGAAAATCCACATTGACATGCTTTATTTTATTGTTTATTAAATATGTTTGTGACACTGAGTCATATTTTAAAAATAACGGTGATAACAGAATGCAGTTACATGTACTATATTAGTTGACTGCATAAAATGCAGTATATGTTTTTAATAGTGCTTTTCAATTTCTTGTAGATTAACAGGCCAAATAGCATGCTGACTTTTCAATAATTTGTACTAAAAATCTGTTTGCTGTTTGGGGTGACTCTCAAAAAATGAAAAGAGAATAATATACAAATATACAAGTTGAAATGGCATCTCTCAAGGTAAATTTGACACAATACACTAATACTTAAATGAAACTACTTGAAAGTTTTTCCGTTATAAGATTGACAATTCTGAAAATTCGACGATGCATTTCAAAAGGATAGTTTTTGAAATTTACAAAACTTGTACAGCACACTTTATTTGAGATATCTCAATGAAAATATAACTTTACTAATACATTTTCTTCACAAATAAGTGTACCAGAACAACAAAATCAGTCCAGTGGTGGCCACGTTGTTTCACATGGACAGACATAAAAGACGAGACAATGACAGTATGTGTTTTTCACATTATATCTGAACGCGCCTAAAATGAAGTGGCTTTGTAAACATAATTAATGAGACTAATAAGATACTACCTTATCTAATACATAAACAAGCCTTAACCTATGTATGTACTGTGTGTGTGTTTATATATTTTTGTATATACAGTATATACTCGAATATAAGCCGAGGTACTTCATTTTACCTACAAAAACTGGAAAAACTTATTGACTCGAGTATAAACCTAGGGTGGGAAATGCAGCAGCTACTGGTAAGTTTCAATAATCAAAATAAATACCAATAAAATTACCGTACATTAATTGAGGCATCAGTAGGTTAAATGTTTTTGAGTATTTATTTCAAAGAAAAACAGTAAACTAGCTTTGCAAGTGGAGAAGAGGGTCAACAAAAACAATATGGTATCTCTCTCGCTCTCTCGCTGCACAGGGAGAGACTGAACACATACGGAAATCATCAGCGCGCACAAACTGAAAGGGAAACTGGCTTGTTCGTATACTGGGGGCAGTGGAACTTGACTCAAATATAAGCCGAGGGTGACATTTGGGTGCTGAAAAACTCTGCTTATATTCGAGCATATACGGTATGTATGTATGTGTCTGTGTGTGTGTATATATGTATGTGTGTGTGTGTATATTCCCTGTGTACACATGTATCCTATTGAGCTATGAAACAAACAGACATGAACTTGTACCTGCTTGGTTTACCACTGTCATGAAACCCTATACAGAATCTTCCCTGCATGCTCTACTCTGCATAATGCTCACCATTAATTACTGACGTCTAAGTAAAAAAATCCAATCATGCAACGTTCAGTTAAAATGTAACCGTACAGGACACACTTGAAGGCAGAGATTTTACTGTTGATTGCACCCTTACAAAGCAATCATATCTGCAACATCCCACAATAATAAATATATTAAATACGTTTGGTATTGTACCAGTAGAGATTCATATACTTACTATGTTTGTGCATACTTTGAAGAACTGTGCCTTAATAAGCAGTGGATGAGGGAACACTACCGATCCTTAATTTATGAAAAATTGTATAAACGAGTCATAATTCTCCAAAGAACAAGATAGTTTAACCAATTTTTAATTCAACTGACTGATTTTTTTTTTTTTTGGAAATGTAGGTGTTTGATGTTGATATTAATTAAATCTTAAATTGTCAACTTTCAGTATAGTCTAAAACAGCTTTCACAAGTTTACAGATGTTACGAATTTAGGGCGTTTCTTAGTGTGCAGGATGTGCAGAAGCTAGATTTTTTCATTTGGATCAACTAGAATTAAGTATTGTAAAGCATTGTTTTTGGAGCTGTTTAAATCTTTTGGTTCCTACTCAACAGTTAATTTGAAACATGACAGCAAAGATCATAAGTAATAGTAAGAAGTCAGCTTACAAATCCAGTTCTGCACACTTATGAATCCTGTTCTTTAGTCACTAAAATAGGTGCTTTAATTTATTTCAGAGCCAAATTTAAAACATTATTTTTTATATGTAAAGTCGTAAAAGGCCTTACCCCCCACCTTGCATATATTATTAAACCCTACACCCTGGAACATATATTGTAGTCCCAAAATAGCATTACCTTAAAATTGCAAGGATAAATAAAACCTCTGGAGAAGGCTGAGTTAGCCATAATACTTGTAAACATGCTAATGATCTAACCAGTCATTTTTAGCTAGACGCCTGGCATTTAAAATCAAGAGTGAAGACAAATTATTTTAGTGTAGTGTGTTCTTATTAGAGTGCTTGCTAAGGCTGTTTACTGCTTTTTAATCATTCTTAAAGCCAGTCAAGATAATTGCTACTTGCTTGGCCACTGAACCAGATAAGGAAAAACTTTTTAGACAATGGGAAAATTATGTAAAAAGAATATTCTGAAATATTTTCAACCCCAAATCAGAAAAAGGAAATTAAGAAAATGGTGGTTCTTAAATTTTCTTTGACTTTTATTTCATTGCAGACAGTATGAAACCAAGATATTTCATGTTTAGTCTGGTCAGCTTCATTTCATTTGTTAGTATGCATCCATTCCTGCATTTTGCTTTTGTTTGCAATTTCCATACCGTCCCAACTTTTGTGACTGGGGTTGTATAATAATTCATATGTATGTGACATTGTTTATTAATTTACAAGAAGAAATTCAATTAATTTATTTGAATTAAATAAATTCAAATTTAATTAAATACAAAGGAAAATATCACTATGAAAATGAAGCTCTTAAGAGTCAACTTTTTTAAGTCTTCACAAAAGGAATTTCCCTTCTTAAATGCTTAAATACTAAAAGCAGTTTTTTAACCAATCATAGCATTTTATGCAATATTTAAATTTGCTTATGTCTAACTTGTTTTGTTTTTTTTGTTTTTTTTTTTAACTGTACTTTGGGGTTTTATATTACATTCTAAAATCCACATAATTCAAATCAAGCTTGCAGAGAAGTTAGAGCCTACCTTGTCAACACTGGTCACAAGACCACTTGAACAGCTATGACAACTTGAACAAGAAACCACTCTGGATAGGCTGCCAGTCTATCACAGGGTCCACTCACCCACACTCACATGGGGTCAAATTAAATTCGCCTAACCTGCATGTGTTTGGGGATGTGGGAGTGAAATTGGAATACCTAGAGGAAGCCCCATTCATATGGACCAGGTACTGGATTCCAATTCTCGACGCTAGATCTGTTAGGAAGCAGTGTAAACAACTGTGCCACCATGATAGTCTTATCGTTCTTTGAAAAGTATTATGAGGAAGCAGTAGTAATACCAGATTATGACTGAAAAATCCTTTTCAACACCATTGTAAATACTACTAAAGCAGTACAATCAGCCTTATTATCAACTTTAAAGTGGATATTTTACAAAAATAATGTGCTTTGAGAAAATTCCTGAGATCGATGGGGGGGCTTCTAAAGTTGGTATGTAGATAATTATAGAGTATCTGAGCACTCAAGGAAGTATATAGCCAGTAGCCATACCACATGCACTTCAGAAGAGGTCATCCACTTGAAACCAAGCATGTTTGGGCCCAGCCAGTACTTGGATGGGAGACCATCTATGAAATGCTTGGATTGCTGCTGGAAGAAGTGTGGGTGAGGCAAGCAGGAGGCGCTTATCCTGTGGTCTGAATGTGGATCCCAGTAGCCCAGTGCAGTGTAAAAATTGTGCCATCCTTCAGATGAGACACAAAACGGAGGTAATAAAATTCCAGGGCATCATTCAGCAGGGTTTATCCTGATGTCCAGGCGAAACTGCCCTCCATGACCTTTTCATTGTGGTCCCCTAATCATCACCTGTCTCTAATAGGCTATCTCTTTCTCTCACCACTTCACCACCTAATTGCTAATGTGTCCTGAGCTTACTGCCTGCCGTCCCATCATCCAGGTGGATGCTACACAGTGGTGGTGGTTGAAGTGGCTCCCCATTCACGATGAAAAGTGCTTTGAGTAGTGAGAAAAGCGCTATAAAAATGTAAAGAATTATTATTATATGAACTCCACAACACTTGCAGTATTTTAAGTTGAGGACATGGGAAGTGAATCTACACCAAAAATATATGTGACACCACCCTCTAACCATCTATATACGCCATTCAGTAAAGTGTTAGTAACTTGCTATCCAATACTGTGTGATACTTTTTACTGTTAAGTTCCTTGGGATATCAGCTGAAAATAAGCAATTTTCTGAAAAAACAAATATATTTTTGTAATATTTTGCTATACAGTGGTGCCTCAGTTTGTGAGCATAATTCGTTCTGGAGACATGCTTGTAATCCAAAGCACTCGTATATCAAAGCGAATTTCCCCATAAGAAATAATGGAAACTCAGATGATTCATTCTACAACCCAAAAATATTCACGTAAAAATGATTAATACAAAATGTAAGGTAAAAATATGTAAAAAAAAAAAAATAACCTGCACTTTACCTTTGAAAAGAATCGTGGCCGGTGTGAGGGAGACGAGAGAAAGGAGAGGAGGAGGGTTATTGTATAGGACGACTTTCACTCTAACTAACAGAATCCCTGCTATCTGTTGGCTCACTGAAATCTTTTTCTTTTTTTTGTGACTTTAACAAGGAACCTATCCAATGACAGTTGCTTTTACCAGAAGAGTCACTACACTTGGACACATTATTTAAAAAAAAAAAAATGTTTTACGCACTGTAAGGATTCTAAATTCTTTTGGAATTCCCCCTCAACGGGACGACACGCGGAAAAGCGTCCCGAAGCAACCGCAGGCTCCCAGTGCTGTAGCAGTTTGCCATTAAAGAGAATCCATAAAGATCGCGGTCGCACTATAAGCACCCGCCGTCGATGGGTGATGCAAGAAACATTATAAATGCAACGCACAGTATTACTTGGCCACTAACCTGATCACGACCCTGCCTGATTGGTGTGTCTGTATAGGAGAGCGGCAGATCCCGCTACAATAAATAACCCTACTGTTCCTGTTTCAAGCTGAATAAAGCTGGTTTTGTTAAAGTACTGAGACTCAGCCTCGTGTTTTGGGGTGCATGACAGGGACTTGCACCTTACAACACACATGTGGTCACAATGTTATAGTACACATTATACGCTCGTACGGATGTTGACTATATGAGTGAGGCACACCGAATGAGACTGAGCATGGGAGACAATTACCCACAATCCCGCGGCGAGAGAGAGAGAGAAGAACCATCGGTTCAGTTGTGATCACGTGATGCTCGGCCGACAAAGCGTATACTGTGCATACTACTCATATTGCAAGACCTCACTCATTTATCAAGTTAAAATTTATTAAAAAATTTAGCTTGTCTTGCAAAATGCTTGCAAACTAAGTTACTCTCAATCCAAGGTTTTACTATAATTATTTGTTTTTAATCATTGAATCAAATTAATTTTTTCATACTAAATGGAGAGGCAGTGCAAACTCTCATTTAACTATGCTTAATATATACAGTATTATATTTATATACAGTATTCTGTTGTTTAGTGATGTTGACTTTTGTGCCATACAAATATTTTTGTCGTCTTTTATTTTTTTCTCATTGATGTGCCAGTGGCCTACAGCAATGCTCCATCTTTAAACCTTGTGAGGTTTAGTTTGCACACAGGCATAACAATGACAAGTACAATTGAGGAAAAACTCTGAAAATGACATTTAAAAACAACCTTCACTCCTTGCAAAGTGTGGGCTCAATTTTTACCCATTCCAATAGCAAATTTGTGAAATTTGTCACCCACTGACTTCACTTATGACCCTGTTTTCCTTCAGAAATGTATACATGATGTACAGTAGAACACTAGCAAGAAAGGCAACTTTTTTTCCACTTACAAAGAAAATTATTCAGACTTGGATGACCTTCCAACCGATGGCCCTGCTCACCGACGTCATACATTCACACCAAAGCCTTCAGTCACATTGTTGTAGACAGGAAAAGGCAGCACTTAAAAAATATATTGATCAATGAAATAAAGAAATACGACATTAACAAAAGGGAAAAATCTGAGGACAGAAACTTCAGTTTAACATTTCTTGTCTGCTACCTGAAAGCCAGAAATGTAGTTGAAGTTCATCCAAGCTAAACAAAACTGCCTTGCTGCTCAAACCTGCCATTATTTTAGTATCTCACTGCTTCTCTCTTTCTCTCACGGAGTGTCCCCTGTTGAATTTTTAAATACACTTTTGTGAATCTGAGTATAGTATCCAACTGCAATGGTGCATATTAATTTAACTCTTCAGTAAGCAAGTCTCACACAATTGGGTACTTTTGAACACAAAATATATTTGTACTGTGCCTGAAGTTAACTGAGATGCATTGAAGGCACTGTTCCAGTTTCCACTTCGTTAAGTTATGACAACCTTGCTTCAAATCTGGAGTGTTACCATCATTTTGATACAACCATTTGATTATTTAGTTTGTTGCTATTGGGAGGATTACCATGAGGTTTATTGACTAAGAGCCAAAAGATATACTGGTGGCAGTGAAGTCGGATTTGAGGAAGAGTTTAAATTCTCTGTTAAGCCAGTGTTGATCTCAACCAAGCCAGAGGAAAATGCCCAACAAGTTCTAAGTGCGTGAGGCTACTAACTGAGGGATCAGCATAAATTAAAGTCTGCAGTCACTGAATTTAATTTAGCTCCCATTAAACAGAGAATTATGCATGAGGAAACCTTTATTCTGATATTGTTTGTGTCCATTTGTTGTTTTCCTAGGAAGAATCCTGCACACTTGTTGGTTGTAATCTTTAATTTATTATGTCTTTTAGTGTAAATTAGTCATCTTTCAATGGAGGGAGAAAGGTTTTTACCAGATTAGTCAAGATGTTTCCAAAACCTTGAATAGTTCCTGTGTGTTTAGCTTGAAACTTGCCTTCTTACTGAGATATTTTAATTTGCACATAAAGGTCAAGAAAGTTTCCCTAATGTTTATATGCTGTAAATAATAATCATTTAGTGCAGTCAGTTTTGAGTATGTGAAACACTAGATGCATTACCATAAAGGCAGATGGAATGTATTGCATTACAGTAAAAACTGTTGTTGATTAAAGACAGGGATTGAAGGGACTTACGATGAATTGAAAACATATTGGCAAACAGGGTTAAAGACAGGATTAGTGTAGATTTCACTAAGGTAAAGTAAAGAGAAATTGTAGGCAGTTTATAGGGATTTGTGTTTGTCCTGGGAGATTCAATAATTACTGGATAGTAGAATGCTGGATCACAATAATGGGAGTGAGACTTTGTATTCCCTTGATGCTTACATCTTGCCAGTCTGGACCAGTTTGTGGGTTTACACGCACCAACACTACTTGTGATGTGATATTTTGGTACATCTAAAACACTTCCTTTATTCAGATGCTAAAAGTAGATAATGTATTTTTTAACATTGATTCACTGAATTTGCAATTTTGCACTTACAATTGTAGCTTTAGGATGATAATATAATGATATCTGTTATCCCAACTGCTTTAACGTTATTACTACAGTTAAAATCAATGGATGCGAAAGCTATTTGTAATTTTAAGCTAAATACAGACTATTAAAGGCACTAAATAAAGCAAAGTCTTGAAAACCTGAACCACACATTTTAAATCTGTATATATAAAGCAAAAATAATGAGCACAGAATCTAACTGAAACAGGAATTCAGGAGTTCATAGACCAGTCTCGATTAAGAAATTTGTTTTGCCAGGGTCCAGCAGCTACTGCTGCTCTGCAGAGCCCAGATGACTGCCAGTGTCCTACGACCTTTCTAACATTGTTAACGTGATAGAACTAGCAGTGACATAATGTAACCAATACTATTAGAAATGCTCAAACTATCCAAATACATGTGTGTGTTAGTTTATAAAAGATTAAATTTATTCTGTTGGTGCATAAATATTAATAGTTTGAAGCCTGTGACACTGAAAAGTCACTATCCATGATTCAGATTTATAGATGTTCACTTTGTCGTTGTTCACTTCACCATAACATTCTGCTTTATCTTAATGATTGCTGCCCAATTTTCAGTTTTACCTTCCTATCTACAGTCTTGCAGCACACGGTCATGAACGTACCACAGCCTCATCTGTTAAGTATTTCACTCCACTTTCAGAGCCAAGCACAATATGATGACAGCTCTTGTTAAAATATTTAATGACCTCCTAGTAGCAGCCAACTCTGACATCATCAACATTCTTGGTCTTTTTGAATTTGAGCACTACTAGTAAATTGTAAAGATGTTTCTGACTGAACACTGTTGATTTAGACTCCAGTAATGGAAGACTGTAGCAGCTGCAGATTTTTGCTCCAATTAATTTCTTAATTAGCAGTCAGTTCTTGTGGTTGAATTATATATTTATATTGTTTGTTAATTGCCTGTTTTTCAAGATGCAGTAAAGACACAATTACAACCATGGCTCGATTAACCTTTCTAAAATTTGATGGATATTGGTGAATAAACTGTTCTGACCTCGATCTTGAAACAAAATGGCAGCTATGAAATCCCAGCAATATTCAATATACAAAACAAACCAGATCTTTATTATTAAAAAAAAAAAGTGTAATC